>NC_064810.1:45375063-45551203 GCF_023721935.1 Panthera uncia
AAAGAGCCTAAATGTCCATCAACTGATGAATGGATAAAGAAATTGTGATTTATATACACAATGGAGTACTACGTGGCAATGAGAAAGAATGAAATATGGCCCTTTGTAGCAACGTGGATGGAACTGGAGAGTGTTATGCTAAGTGAAATAAGCCATACAGAGAAAGACAGATACCGTATGGTTTCACTCTTATGTGCATCCTGAGAAACTTAACAAAAACCCATGGGAGAGGGGAAGGAAAAAAAAAAGAGGTTAGAGTAGAAGAGAGCCAAAGCATAAGAGACTCTTAAAAACTGAGAACAAACTGAGGGTTGATGGGGGGTGGGAGGGAGGGGAAGGTGGGTGATGGGTATTGAGGAGGGCACCTTTTGGGATGAGCACTGGGTGTTGTATGGAAACCAATTTAACAATAAACTTTATATATTGAAAAAAATAAATCTTTAATCCATTTTGAATTAATTTTTCTAAGTGGTCTAAGATTGGTTCCAACTGCACTCTTTTGTATGTGCATATCCAGTTTCCCCAACACCATTTATTGAAGAGACTAACTTTTGCCCATTCAGCATTCTTGGCTCCTCTGTCAAATATGTGCCTATATATGTGTGGGTTTATTTCTGGGCTCTTCACTCTGTTGCAATGATCCACATTTTTTTATGCCATTACCATTCTGTTTTGATTTTTATAGCTTTGAGTATAACTTAAAACTAGTGTGAGGTATTCAGCTTTGCTCTTATTTCTCAAGCCTGCCCTTGTCATTTAGGGTCTTTTGTGGTTTCATATGAATTTTGGATTTTTTTTCCTATGTTGGTAAAAAATGTCATTAAAATTTTGATAGAGATTGCATTATTTTAGATAGTATGGATATTTTAATAATATTTATTCTTCTTATCAATTAACATGGAATATCTTTTCATGTATTTGTGTCTTCTTCAATTTATATCATCAATGTCTTGTAGTTTTCAGTATACAGATCTTTCACCTTCATGATTAAATTATTCCTAAGTACTTTACTGGTTTTGATTCTATTGTAAATGGTATTGCTTTCTTTACTTATCTTTCAGATGTTCCTTGTGAGTGTATAGAAATACAACTGATTTTTGTATTTTGATTTTGTATCCTGTGGCTTCACTCATTTTGATTAATTCTAACAGTTTTTTAGTGGAGTCTTTATCGAGTTTTCTATATAATAACATCATGTGGTTTGCAATTTTACTTCTTCCTTTCCTATTTGGATGCCTTTTATTTCTTTTTCTTGCCTGACTGCTCTGGCTAGGACTTCCAGTACTATGTTGAATAAAAATGGTTAGTGTGAATACACTTGTCTTGTTCCTAATCTTAGAAGAATAGGTTTCAACCTTTTACCATTGAGTACTGTGTTTGCTGTGAGTTTGTCATATATGGTCTTTACAGGCCCATACTTATTTTTTAAGGAGTTTTTAACATTTGGGGCCCCTGGGTGGCTCAGCTGATTAAGCATCTGATTCTTGGTTTTGGCTCAGGTAATGATCTCATGGTTTCGTGAATTCAAGCCCTGCACGAGGCTCTGTGCTTACAGCATGGGGCCTGCTTGGAATTCTCTCTCCCCCTCTCTCTCTGTCCCTCCCCTATTCGTGATATCTCTGTCGCTCTCAAAAACGAATAAACTTTTTTAAAAACGAATTTTTATGATGAAATGTTTAATTTTGTCAAATGATTTTTCTGCATCTATTGAGGTCATAATATAGTATTTTTCTTCATTCTATTGATGTGCTATATTGCATTTATTGATTTGTGTATGTTAAAATCATCCTTGTAGCTCAAGGATAAATCCACTTGATTATGGTGTATGATCCTTACACTGTGCTGTTGAATTTGATTTGCTAGCATTTTATTGAGGACTTAATGCATATCATCTACATTCAGGGATATTGGCCTGTAGTTTTCTTTTCTTTTAGTGTTTGGTATCATGGTAATCCAGCCTTATAAAATGAGTTTGGGAGTGTTCTTTCTTCTTCATTTTTTTTGGAAGAGTTTGAGAAGGATCACCCTTAATTCTTAAACGTTTGGTATAATTCACCAGTGAAACCATTTAATCCTGGGCTTTTCTTTGTTGGCAGGTTTTCCATTACTGATTCAATCTCCCTACTAGCAATTATTCTGTTCAGATTTTCTATTTCTTCATGATTCAGTTTAGGTTGGTTGCAAGTTTCTAGGAATTTATTCATTTGTTCTTGATTATCCAATGTCCTGGCCTATAATCATTCATAAGTAGTTCCACGAATACAACTGTAATGTCCCCTGTGTTTATAATTTTTTAGTTTTTGTTCTTCTTTTCTTGATTAATGTACCTAAAATATGTTAATTTTGTATATGCTTAAAAAATAGCTCCTAGTTTCATTGATTTGTTTTCCATTGTCTCTTTAGTTTCTATTTCATTTATTTCTTCTCTAAACTATTATTTTCTTCTTTCTATTTACCTTTGGTTTAGTATGTTCTTTTCTAATTCTCTTAGGTATAGTGATAGAGTGCTTACCTGAGATTCTTTTTTTCCTCACTGTATGCATTTATACGTATAGACATTCACCATAGGACTGCTTTTGCTGCATCCCACGAGTTGTTCAATGTGTGCTTCCATTTTTATTTGTCTTTTTAAAATTTCTCTTTTATTTTTTGATCTACTGGTTGCTCAGGAGTGTGTTGTTTAATTTCCATGTATTTGTGAATATTCCTACTTTCTTCCTGTTATTGATTTCTGGTTTTGTACCATGTGGTTAGAAAAGATACTTGATATATTTCTATCTTTTTGAATTTGTTGAGACGTGTTTTGTAGTCTAACATATAATTTAAATCCTAAATCCTAAAATAGTCTATATGCACTTGGGAAGAATGTATATTCTGCTGCTACTGGATGGAATGTTCTGTGTATAACTGTCAGGTCTATTTTGGTCTATAGTGTTGCTCAAATCCACTGTTTCCTTATTGACTCTCTTTCTGGATAATCTATCCATTGTTGAGAGTGGGGGTATTAAACTCCCTAACTATTATTGTATTGCTATCTATTTCTCCTTTTAGTTCTGTTAGGATTTGCTTTGTATATTTAGGTGCTATGATGTTGGGTACATAAATATTTACAATTGTTTTATCTTCTTGATACATTTACACCTTTATTATTATATAATGACCTTCTTTGTCTCTTGTGACCATTTTTAGCCTACATTCTATTTTATCTAAGTATAGCTACCCCCAATTGCTTTTGTTTACCATTTGTTAAGAATATTATTTTCCATGTCTTCACTTTCAGTTTATGTGTGTCCTTAAAACTTAAGTGAGCCTCTTATAAGCAGCATGTTGTTGGGTCTTATTTTTATTCATTAAACTCTTCTTGGGGCGCCTGGTGACTCAGTCAGTTAAGCGTCCGACTTTGGCTCAGGTCATGATCTCACAGTTTGTGAGTTCAAGCCCCACGTTAGGCTCTGTGCTGTCAGCTTGGAGCCTGGAACCCGCTTCAGATTCTGTGTCTCTCTCTGCCCCTTCCCTGCTCGTTCTCTGTCTCTGTCTCTGCCTCTCTCTCTCTCTCTCTCTCTCTCTCAAATAAACATAAAAAAATTTAAACTCTTCTATGTCTTTTGTTTAGAGAATTCAAGCCATTTACATTTAAAGTAATTATTGACTGTTACGGCTTACTACTGTTATTTGTTAATTGTTTTCTGACCGTAAATCCTTTGTTTCATGCTTCCTCCCTTGGCTGACTTCTTTTGTAATTTGATGACTTTTTGTGATAACATGTTCTGACTCCTTTATTATAATCATCTGGGGTTTGTGGTTTAACATATAATCTATCCTAAAATGACCTATATGAATTTGGGAAGAATGTGTATTCTGTTGCTATTGGATCGAAAGTTCTTTATATAACTGTCAGGTCTATTTGGTCTATAGTTCAGTGGTTTCCTTGAGACATACATAAAATATCTTAAAGTTACCCTATTTTAAGCTAATAACAAGTTTGGGTGAGGCCAGTGGCTACGCTTTGAAGCGGTGGTTAGGGTGGGGCACCAGTCTAAGTTCTGTGGTAGGGTTGGCCTGTAGGCTGAGCTCTGTGCTCAAGAGGGCTCATTGGGTGGGCTCCCTAGTTGGGCACCTGGCCTATAGGATAGGGCAAGGCTATTAGCTGGGCTCTGCATTTACCTCTGATCAGGCAGGGTCCCATGCTGTGTTCCCTGGCAGGGTAGTGCCACTCATTGTATTGTTCAACTGGTATGCGGACAAATAAATTGTGGTATAGCCATATGATGACATACTATTGTAACCTGCCAGAATCCAATCAGGGTAAAGGAAACATAGTGATCTGAACAGGGAGATTTTATGTCCCTAACTGGTAACAGGAAGTTAGCCTCTAACAGGGAATAAAAGAGAAGCTAAAGAATATCCTAGAGCTGAGGGACAGTTCCTAAGCAAGGAACAGACTTGGAAAGGTAAGGAGGCCTCCTCTTCAAGCCTGTGATTTAGGCCTCTCTGGAAAGTGTATAACTTCTACATACTGGGCAATGAAGAAGTTTGCTGGGTTATGCAAACTACAGCTGGTCACAGCCAGTGAGTGTGGTTACTGGGCAAGGAATTATAGGCTGAGACCAGTGAGTAGGAGCTCTCCTTCCAAAGTGCCTGTAGTTCAGAAGACCATAATTTGGTTTCCTCAGGAAATCATGGGCCAGTGTTAGCAAGAAAAGTTGCTAGAAAGTGAGTGCTCTTGTATGTCCCATGTGCATTCCAATTGAAAATATGCCACAGGAACAAAAGAGGAAGCTTATCATAACCCATAAGAAAAGTCCATTTCTCCTAAAGTGTCCCTTAAGGGACTTTTACTGATAAAGCTTAAAATTGTGCAACCTTGGAAAGGATCAATGTTTACCAATTCCAGCTCCAGTATCATAAAGCAGAGAAATTAATGCTGGATTTGGAACTGAGAGGCTAATCCATCCCTTTCACCATTCAGCTTCCATATGCACCATACTATATACCTGAACTTCTGTAAAGCAACAACATAACTCTAAATTCCTACCTGACAAGATTCAACTATCCTTCAAACAACTGAAAAAGTTTTCACCATTTTCTCAAAATGAGGAGATGTACTATCTCAACAGCTATTGTACCTGTTGCTAGTTCTATTAATAATCCCTCAGTCACAGTCCCACTGAGTATTCTTATGCCTAAAGAATAAATTATAAAGTTATTTTCAAACAGCTTTTATATAAATTATTAACAAATAGAAGAAAATATTTAGCATATACAAATAGACATACATAATGTGAGACAGAAAATATACAAAGCTGTATATTCTTCATTTCTGTAATTGGTCATGTGGCTATAGTTTATATCTATGGCCTTTTTCCTTCAGTATACACTCCATCTTTCCATTGCCATCAATCAGAACATCAGCTTGTTCTGGTTCTTTTCATGGTGAAGTAATGCAAACCTTAATTCCCAAAGTGTCTGGGTCCTTGATAGTCATGCATTTGTTTGGTTGCTCTGGTATTCCATTAAAATTTACTACAGGGATGGAGGTGCTGTGAGAAGCCACAGAGAATCACTTGTGTTACCAAATAGCTACCTTTGTCCCTATGTAAAGTAGCAATCCAATTTTCCCTGGTAATTAGGACCATTTACACAAGTCTTACTCATGAAGAACCCAAAATGGACAATAGCAGTTTCATTTTCCAGTTCAATAGAATAATTGTTTTTTTCACCAGTGGAAGGAGTCCCTCTTGGAGAAAAAACCCTTCAAAACATCAAAACCTAGTTGCCAGAATAGGAATCCAAGAACCCGTGAGTAGATTATTTGGTAAACATATAGTCTGGCTATGGGGAAGCCACTCCATATAACAGGATCTAATTCAAGGTATATATTGAATCCTGAAGACAGAATACCATGCTTTTGAGCTATTGTCTCCAATTTATTATGTAATTAAGTATTCAGAAAGTCACTTTTTATTTCAAGTAGGCCAACCACATCCAGGAGATGGAGTATGACAAGTCAACCATATAGTAATGAGCCCATGGCTTTATTTTCTTTGCAATAAAATGAGTTCCTTAATCATAAACAATCATGTACAGAATGCTATTATGGTGGATAAAGCATTTTATGATACCACAGATGGTGGTTCTGTCAGAAATATAATGGGCAGGAAAGGTAAATCCATATCCAGAACATGTGTCTGTTCTAGTGAGGATGAATCCCTGTTCCCTCAATGATGGAAGAGGTCCAGTGTAGTAGTATCCAGGAAATTATGCCAAATCAAGGGCTCAGCGTTGTCTATACTTTAACTGGAATAGGCACTCAACAGTAGTATTACATCAGTGTTCATAAGAGAAAGTCTATGTTGTTGAGTCAATAAAACCACAATCCCTGCCACTATAGAAAAATGGCCATTTTGCTCCTGATCACATTAAGGAAGCAGGGAGTGGCTGGAAAAAGAGGCTAACTAATATCCACAGAGTTTGCAATTTTCCATAGTAGCTGACCCAATTTATATTCCCACCAATAAGGTACAAGGGTTTCCTTTTCTCTACATCCTCACCAACACTTGCTCTTTCTAATCTTTTTGATAACAGCCATTCCGACAGGTGTGAAGTAATACCTCTTTGTGGTTCTGATTTACATTTCCCTTATGATTTGCGATAATGCACATCTTTTCATGTGCCTATTGGTTACTTGTATTGTCTTTTAAAAAAATGTCTACTCAGATCCTCTGCCCACTTTTTAATCAGATTATTTTTGGTGGTGAATTATATTAGTTGTTTTTGTAATTTGAATATTAACTCCTTATCAGATACATGATTTGCAAATGCCTTCTCATGTTTAGTAGATTGCCTTTTTTATTTTTTCAATGGTTCCCTTCACCTTTTAGAAGCCATTTGTTTATTTTCACTTTTGTTGCCATTGACTTTGAAAGCAGTTCCAAAAAATTATCATCATGATTGATGTCAAGGAACTTATCACCTATGTTTTCTTCCAGCAGTTTTATGGATTCAGGTCATACATTCAAGTCTTTAAGCTAGTTGTATTTGATTTTCATGTACATTATAAGATAGTGGTCCAGTTTTATTCTGTTGCATGTGGCTGTCCAGTTTTCTCCAAAAGAAAAAACAGGAAGAAATAACATCCAGGGGTCTAATCAATACAGATATAAGAAAGATGGAAGTAAAAAGTATATGGAATCAAATGAAATTGAAAATATGACAGTTCAAACTATTTGGTATTCACCAAAGGGCAGTCCTAGAGGGAAGTATATTGCAATATAGGTCCACCCCAAAAAGCAAGAAAAGTCTCAAATACATACCTAAACTTACACCTACAGGAGCTAAAAAAAGAAACAGCAAATAAAGTCTAAACTCAGCAGAATAAGGGCAATAATAAATATTACAGCAGAAATAAATGATACAGAAACAAACAAAAAACAATAGAACAGATAAAGAAACTAAGAGATGGTTCTTTGAAAGAATTAATAAAGGTGATAAACTCTTAGCCAAACTTATAAAGATAAAAGAGAAAGGACAGAAATAAATAAAATAACAAACTAAAGAGGAGAGATCACAACCACCACAAAAATACAAACAATTATAAGAAAATATGAGGAAAATTTATATGCCAACAAACTGACAAATCTGGAAGAAATGGACATATTCCTAGAAACATACAAGCAAAACTCAAACAGGAAAAACTAGAAAATTTGAACAGACTCATGACTAGCAAAGAAACTGAAACAGTAATCACAAATCTTCCAACAAAGAAAAGCCTAGGGCCAGATGGCTCTCCAGGGGAATTCTACCAGATATTTAAAGAAGAGTTAATATCTCTTCTTCTCAAACCAGTCCGAAAAGTAGAAATGGAAAGAAAACTTCCGAATTCATTCTATGAGGCCAGCATTACCTTGATTCCAAAACCAGACAAGACCCTACTATAAAGAAGAATTATAGGCCAATATCGTTGATGAACATGGATGCAAAAATTCTCAAAAAGACACTAGAAAATCAAATTCAACAGTACATCAAGATAACTATTCACCATGATCCAGTGGGATTTATTCCTGGGCTATAGTGTTGGTTCAACATTTGCAAAGCAATGTGATACACCACATTAATAAAAGAAAGGATAAGAACCACACAGGATAAGATCCTCTCAATAGATGCAGAAAAAGCATTTGACAAAATGCAGCATTCATTCTTGATCAAAACCCTCAACAAAGTAGCTTTAGAGGAAACACACCTCAACATCATAAAGGCCAGTTAAGAAAGACCCACAGCTAATGTCATCCTCAATGGGGAAAAACTGAGAGCTTTCCCTCTAAGGTCAGGAACGCAGCAGGGATGTCCACTCTTACCACTGTTGTTCAACATAGTGTTGGAAGTCCTAGCCTCAGCAATCAGACAACAAAAAGAAAGAAAAGGCATCCAAATTGCCAAGGAAGAAGTCAAGCTTTGACTTTTTCCACATGACATGATATTCTATGTAGAAAACCCAGAAGATTACACCAAAAAATTACTGGAACTGATACATGAATCCAGCAAAGTTGCAGGATATAAAATCAATGTGCAGAAATCTGCTGCATTCCTATATGCCAGTAACAAATCAGCTGAAAAAGAAATAAAGGAATCAATTCCATTTTCAATTGCACCATGAACAACTAGATACCTAGGAATAAACTTAAAATTTTTTTAATGTTTATTTATTTCTGAGACAGAGAGAGACACAGCATGAGTGGGGGAGGGGCAGAGAGAGAGGGAGACACAGAATCAGAAGCAGGCTCCAGGCTCTGAGCTGTCAGCACAGAGCCCGACGCGGGGCTCGAACTCACAAACTGTTAGATCATGACCTGAGCCAAAGTCAGTCGCTCAACTGACTGAGCCACCCAGGCACCCCATACGTAGGAATAAACTTAATCACAGAGGTGAAAGATCTTTATGTGGAAAGCTATAGAAGCTTATGAAAGAAATAGAAGACACAAAGAAATGGAAAAACATTCCATACTCATGGATTGGAAGAACAACTATTGTAAATATGTCTATACTCCCCAAAGCAATTAACACATTCAATATAATTCCTATCAAAATAAGACCAGCATTTTTCACAGAGCTGGAACAAACAATCCTAAAATTTGAATGGAACCACAAATGATCCTGAATCGCCAAGGTAATGTTGAAAAAAAAACCAAAGCTAGTGGGGAGGGGAGTATCACCATTCAGGACTTTAAGCTACATTACAAAGCTGTAATAATCAAGACAGTATGGTATTGGCACAAAAACAGACACACAGAACAATGGAACAGAATAGAGAACCCAGAAATTAACCCACAAATGTATTGCCAACTAAACTTCAAAAAAGCAGGAAAAAGCATCTAGTGAAAAAAAAAGACAGCTTCTTCAGCAAATGGTGCTTGGAAAACTGGACAGCAACATACAGAAGAATGAAACTGGACCACTTTCTTACATTATACACACAAAAAAAATTCAAAATGGATGAATGACCTGTATGTGATATAGGAAACCATCAAAATCCTAGATGAGAAGACAGGCAGCAACCTCGTTGATCTTCGCAGCAGCAACTTCTTACCAGAAATATGTCTGGAGGTAAGAAAAATAAAAGAAAAAATGGGGACCTCATCAAGATAAAAAAAAAAATAAATAAATAAAAACTTCTGTACAAGGAAACAATCAACAAAACTAAAAGGCAACCAATGGAATGGGAGAAGATATTTGCAAATGACATATCTGATAAAGGGTTTGTATCCAAAATCTATAAATAACTTCTCAAATTCAACACCCTAAAACAAATAGTCCAGTGAAGAAATGGGCAGAAGACATGAATAGACATCTTTCCAAAGAAGACATCCAGAAGGCTAACAGACAGATGAAAAGATACTCAACATCACTCATTGTCAGAGCAATACAAATCAAAACCACAATGAGATACCATCTTACACTTGTCAGAATGGCTAAAATTAACAACTGAGGAAACAACAGATGTTACTGAGGATGGGAAGGTTGCACTTCTGGTGGGAATGCAAACTGGTGCAACCACTCTGGAGAACATTATGGAGATTTCTCAAAAAATGAAAAATGGAACTACACTACGACTCAGCAATTGCACTACTAGGTATTTACCCAAAGGATACAAAAGGCTGATTTGAAGGGGCACATGCACCCCAATGTTTATAGCAGTGCTATCAACAATAGCCAAATTACAGAAAGATCCCAAATGTCCATCAACTGATGAATAAAGAAGATGTGGTGTGTGTGTATATATATATATATATATATTATATATATAAACGAATACCACTCAGTGAACAAAAATAATGAAATCTTGCCACCTGCAACAACGTGGATAGAATTAGAGTGTATTATGCAAAGCAAAAGAAGTCAAAGAAAGATAAGTATATGATTTCACTCACATGCGGAATTTAAGAAACACAACAGATGAACATGGTAAGGGAAGAAACAAAATAAGATAAAAACAGAGGGAGGCAAACCATAAGACTCTTAAATACAGAGAACAAACTGAGGGTTAGTGGAGGGGAGGTGGGTGGGGGGATGGGCTAAATGGTTGATGGGCATTAAGGAGGACAGTTTTCAGGATGAGCACTAGGTGTTATATGTAAGTGATGAATCCCTGGGTTCCACTCCTGAAATCAATACTACAATGTATGTTAACTAACTTGAATTTAAATAAATAACTTTTTTAAAAAAATTATTCACCATAATCAAGTGGAATTAATTCCTGGGCTGCAAGGTTGGTTCAATATTCACAGATCAATCAATGTGATATACCACATTAATAAAAGAAAGGACAAAAACCATATGATCTTCTCAATAGATGCACAAAAAACATTTGACAAAACATAGCATCCATTCTTTATCAAAATCCTCAACAAAGTAAGGATAGATGGAACATACCTTAACATCATAAAGGCCATATATGACAGACCCACAGCTAACATCATCCTTAATGGGAAAAAACCAAGAACTCTTCCTCTACAGACAGGAACAAGACAGGGATGTTCACTCTCACCATTGTTATTTAACATAGTACTAGATGTCCTAACCTCAGCAATCAGACAACAAAAAGAAATAAAAAGCATCCAAATCAGCAAGGAAGAAGTCAAGCTTTCACTATTTGCACATGACATGATACTTTATGTAGAAAATCCGAAGACTCCACAAAAAAATAGTACTACTATTTCATGAATTCAGCAAAGTTGCAGGATATAAAATCAACATACAGAAATTTGTTGCATTTCTTTTGTTTTTAAGTAGGCTCCATGCCCAGTGTGGAGCCAGTGTGGGGCTTGAACTCACGAACATGAAATCAAAATCTGAGCTAAGATCAAGGGTCAGACACTGAACTGACTGAACCATCCAGCACCCCAGAAATCTGTTGCAATTCTATACACCAACAATGAAGCAGCAGAAAAAGAAATCAAAGAATCAGTCTCATTTACAATTGTACCCAAAACCGTAAGATACCTAGGAATAAATCTAATCAAAGAAATAAAAGATCTGTACTCCAAAAACTATAGGACACTTATGAAAGACATTAAGAGGCCACAAAAAAATGGAAAAGCATTCAATGCTCATTGATTAGAAGAACAAACATTGTTAAAATATCTATACCTCCCAAAGCAATCTATATATTTAATGCAACCCCCATCAGAATATCACCAGCATTTTTCAAAGAGCTAGAACAGATAATCCTAATATTTGTATAGAACCACAAAAGACCCCAAAGCAATCCTGAAAAAGAAAAGCAGAACTGGAGGCACAATGATTTTGGACTTCAAGCTATATTACAAAGTTATAGTCATCAAGATAATATGATACTGACACCAAAATAGATGCATAAATCAATGGAACAGAATAGAGAATCCAGAAATGGACACACAACTATATGGTCAACTAATTTTTGACAAAGCAGGAAAGAATATCCAATGGAAAAAAACAGTCTCTTAAAAAAATGCTACTGGGAAAACTGGACAGCAACAGGTAGAAGAATGAAACCAGACCACTTTCTTATACCATACACAAAAATAAATTCAAAATGGATAAAAGACCTAAATGTGCGATAGGAAAATATGAAAATCCTAGAAGAGAACACAGGCAGCAACCTCTTTGACATAAGGCAGAGCAACTTCTTACTAGACATGCCATTGGAGGCAAGGGAAACAAAGCAAACATCAAGTATTGGGACTTCATCAAGATAAAAAGCTTCTGCACAGTGAAGGAAACAATCAACAAAACTAAAAGGCAGCCTATGGAATGGGAGGAAATATTTCCAAATGACATACTGGATAAAGGGTTAGTATCCAAAATCTATAAATAACGTCTCAAACTCAACACCCCATAAACAACATCCCCAAAACAGTGAAGAAATGGACAGAAGACATGAATAGACATTTTTCCAAAGAAGACATACAGATTGCTAACAGGCACATTAAAAGATGCTCAACATCACTCATCATCAGGGAAATCTAAATGGAAAGCACGATTAGATACCACTTCACACTTGTCAGAATGGCTACAGTTAACAACACAAGGAATAAAATGTTGGCAAGGATGCAGAGAAAGGGGAATCCTCTTGCACTGTTGGGAATGCAAACTGATGCAGCCACTCTGTAGAAGAGTATGGAGGTTCTTCAAAGAGTCAAAAATAGAACTACTCTACAATTCAGTCATTGCACTACTAGGTATTTACTCACAGGGTACAAAAATACAGATTTGAAGAGGTACATGCACCCTGATGTTTACAGCAACATTATCAACAATAGCCAAATTATAGAAAGAGACCAGGTGTCCCCTGATTGATGAATGGATAAAGAAAATGTGGCATATATATATATATATATGCCACATATATATACACACACACATACATACAATGGAATTATTACTCATCCAACAAAAAGAATGAAATCTTGCCATTTGCAACAACATGGATGGAGCTAGTCTATTAAGCAAAGCAAAGCACGTCAGTGAGAGAAAGACAAATACCATTATGATTTCAGTCAAATGTGGAATTTAACAAACAAAACAGATGAACATATGGGAAGGGAAAAAAAAAGAGAGGGGGGGACAAACCATAGAGAACTCTTAACTATAGAGAACAAACTGAGGGTTGATGGAGGGAGGTGGGACGGGGGATGGGCTAAATGGGTGATGCCTATTAAGGAAGGTACTTGTTATGATGAGCACTGGGTGTTCTATGTAAGTGATGAATCACAAAATTCTACTTCTGAAACCAATATTACACTGTATGTTAACTAACTAGAATTTAAATAAATATTTGAAAAAAAATTTTAATTAAGAAATAAAAATAAAATTAGTAACATTAATAAAACTGAAAAATTCACAAATATGTGGAAATTAAACAACATATTACTGAATAACCAATGGGTCAAAGAAGAAATCAAAGAAAAAATTTGAAAATTTCTTTGGAAAAACAAAAATGAAAATACAACATGCCACATCTTACAGGATGATGCAAAAGCAATTCTGAGAGAAAAGTTATAGTGAAAAAATGTACATTAAAAAAGAAATACCTCACATCAACTACCCAACATTAAATCTCAAGCATTTAGAAAAAGAAAAAAATTAATCCCAAAGTTAGGAAAATAAAGGAAATAATAAATATTATAGCAGAAATAAACAAAAGAGACTAGAAAGACAATAGAAAAGATCAATAAAGCTAAGAGTTTGTTTTTTGAAAGTTAAACAAAATTAAAAAATCAATCTATATTAACCAAGAAAAAGGGAGAGGACTTAAAGTTGTAAATGAAAGAGGAGACATTATGACTGACACCAGAAATATACAAAGGATCATAAGAGGCTATGAGGAATAATTACAAGCAAGTAAACTGGATAACACAGATTAATGGATAAATTCCTAGAAACATTAAACCTACCAAGGCTGGCTCATTAAGAAACAGAAAATCTGTTAAGAAACAGACCAATAATAAGTAAGAAGATTGAATTGATAATCAAAAACCTCCCAACAAAGAAAAGTCCAAGACTACTAGGTGGTTTCACTGGTGAATTCTACCAAAAACATTTAATGAAGAATTAATGTCAGTTCTCAAACCTCTCCCAAAAAGGAATACTTTCAAACTCAATTTTTTAAGGTCAGCATTACCCTGATACCAAAATCAGATAATAACACTCAAATAAAAGAAAACTGGGGGCGCCTGGGTGGCTCAGTTGGTTGGGCGGTTGACTACAGTTCAGGTCATGATCTCGCGGTCTGTGAGTTCAAGCCCCACATTGGGCTCTGTGCTGACAGCTCGGAGCCTGGAGCCTGCTTCCAATTCTGTCTCTCTCTCTCTCTCTCTGTCTGCCCTTTCCCTGCTTGCTCTCTCTCTCTCTCTCTCGCTCTCTCGCTCTCTCTCGCTCTCTGTCTCTCAAAAATAATAAAACATTAAAACAAAAAGAAAGAAAACCAGAAGACAATATCCTTAATGAACATAGACGCAAAATACACAGCAAAATTCTAGCAAACTGAATTCAACATCACATTAAAAGTATCATACACCATGATCAAGGGACTTATCCCTTGGATACAAGGATAGTTCAACATACATAAATCCATTAATGTTATATGCCACATTAATAGAATGAAAGATAAAGATCATATTCAATATATTCAATAGATGCAGAAAAAGCATTTCAAAAAATTCAGTATTCTTTTATGATAAAAACTCTCAACACTTTGAATATAGAAGTAACATATCTCAACATAATAAAGGCCATATATGACAGGTTCGCAGCTAACATCAGAAGCCACAGTGAAGAGCTGAAATTTTTCCTTTAAAATCAGAAACAAAACAAAGGTGCCACTCTCCCCACTCTGTTCAGCACAGTATTAGAAATCCTTGCCAGAGTAATTGGGCATTAAAAAAAAACATAAATAAAAGGCATTCAAATAGAAAAGGAGGAAGTAAAATTGTCCTTGTTTGCAGATAGAATAATCTTATATATGGAAAACTCTAAATCTACCAAAACAGAAGTAATCAACAAATTAAGTAAGGTTGCAGGATAACAAAAATCAATATACAAGTATCAATTGCATTTCTATTCACTATCAAAATATCTGAAAGAGAAAGAAAATAAATACCATTTATAACAGCTTTGAAGACCAATAAAATACTTAAGAACAAACAACCAAAGAGGTGAAAAGTTTGTACACTGAAAACTATAAGGCATTGATAAAAGAAATTGGAAAATATGCAAATAAACAGAATAGCTCATGTTCATGGATTGCAAGAATTAATATTGTTAGTATGTTCATACTACCTGAAGTCATCCAGAGATTCAATACAATTCCTATAAAAATTCCAGCAGCATTTTTCACAAAATAAAAAGGAATCCTAAAATTTGGATGGAACCACAAGACTCCAATAGTGAAAGTAATCTTGGAAATCAGAATAAAACTGGAGGCATCACACTTTCTGATTTCAAACTATAAATCTACAGTAATCAAAACAGTATAGAACTGGCATAAGAACAGACACATAAATCAATGAAACAGAACTGAGAGCCAGATATAAACCCACACATAAACTCAATTAATATTTGAAGAGAGCCAAGAATACTTAATAGGGGAAAAGATAATCTCTTCAATAAATAATGCTGGGAAAACTGGATGTTCACATGCAAAAGAATGAAATTCAATCCCTACCTTACACAACTCACAAAAATTGATTAAAGTATTAAAGACTTAAATGTAAGACCTGAAACCATAAAACTCATAGAAAACAACATAAGAAAAAGCTTCCTGATAGTGGTCTTGGCCAATGATCATTGGGATGTCATGCCAAAAAGCACAAGCAACAAAAGCAAGAATAAACAAGCAGGACTACTTCAAACTAAAACTTCTGCATGGCAAAAGAAACAATCCACATAATGAAAAGGAAAAGTATGGAACAGAAGAAAAATATTTGCACTATAGTCCTACTCCTAATTACCATATTATACTGTTTTATGTTAAATGACATCAGATACAGAGTTTTAAAAAAAATCTCGAGTTTTTAAAAATCTCAAGTTTTTCATGCCCTGCGTGCATTAAAAAAATGTTTATGTAGTATTAAGAGCAATAGTTCTGTTTTCAATAGTTAGTATCACAAGGTACATTTCAGGTTGACTTTCACTATATTCTGATGCAAAATGCATATTTTGATGTTATTATCTGACCTTTCTATGTATGTAAAACAAATCTCCTGGTTACTTCATATTTTATTGATACGGTAATTTACCAGGACATATCTGAGACACCTACAGACTAGGATAGGTTTATTAGCTGTAATAGTTCTAGATAATGGAATGATCTCAACTAATTGCTGCCCTGGCAAGATTGGGTTAATATGATACCCAATGATGAGCTGCACACTTCAGTTAAAGCATAGCTACCAGTTAATTAAGGTACAAAGTGCATTCCAAATGTTTCATAATATCAGTCATTATCCAGTGGAAATAAACAAAGAGCAACCAAATAAAAAAATCCAAAGGCTATTTATCCAGAGCTCGCTGTAGCAAGGGTGTCAGCTGTCATCACTTTTGTTTGGCAGAGACTCAAAGGCATATAAGAAGTGGGAAACTTTATAGTGGAAAAAAGGAAAGGCTTCAGTTTTGCCTTCATTGAAGACTACTGGCATGAGGAAGCTGTAGGTGGGCTAACTGGAAGTGAGGCATCCTATGTGATGGATCATGGGTATATATTTGGCACTCTGTCTTATTCTAAGTTATAAACAGAGACAAAAATTAGAAAGCTGATTGTAATTAAGTCCTGGTCACTTGATGATTGTTACAGAAGTTATCGTTTAACTTCCTGGATTGTTACTAGAGGCAGCAGTCTGACTTCCTACAAGTCTGACTTATAACAGGCTGGCTTTCTGGATTTATTGAAAATATAGGAAATAAGTCATACAGAGAAAGACAGATACCATATGTTTTCACTCTTATGTGGATCCTGAGAAACTTAACAGAAGACCATGGGGGGAGGGGAAGGGAAAAAAAAGTTAGAGAGGGAGAGAGCTAAATCATAAGAGACTCTTAAAAACTGAGAATAAACTGAGGGTTGATGGGGGGTGGGAGGGAGGGGAAAATGGGTGATGGGCATTGAGGAGGGCACCTGTTGGGATGAGCACTGGGTGTTGTATGGAAACCAATTTGACAATAAACTTCATATATATATATATATATATATATATATATATATATATAGGGTTAGTTTCTGATACAGGTTGCTGCAGACTGTGGGTAAGAGTTCTACTTTTATCTATTGTATATTCATTGTATATTCAGCCTCTTAGTCTTCATAATTCTTTCTGTTCAGTACTAATATCCACGTGCTTAAAATGTTACTTCCAACCATTTACAGGAGCTAATATTCAGTTGCTAATATTGCATCAACATGATGCTGAAGCTCTCCTGATGAATTTGATTGCTCTGGTAGCTGAGAGTGACCAAAAGGAGGGAATTATAATGAGGAAATAATACAGTCTTCATTTAACTGAGGAGGTGGGGCAAAGGCAACCCAAAGTCCCAAGGAGCCATTAACCATAGATGTTCATGCCATATATACTTTTTAGGTCAGATCACAAAATTTTTCAGAAAAAAACAATCACGTTAATCAGTCTATCTCAGGAAAGACTGATCTCCCTGATAGTAACTGGACAACTAGCTTGCTCAAGGAAAAATTTAAGTTTCATAGTTCACATAGCTTTTTTTTTTCTTTTGTAAATCTTGCCTTGCCTTTGTTCAGTGAAAATCTATAAATGATTGATTTTCCTTTACAGATGAACAAATTTTAGTGATTCTCTGAAAGGGCACTGGGCCAACTGGTTATGTGTGAGTCATGGTATGTGAGATATATTGAGAAACAAGATGGAATTCTGTACTTGCAAGTATTGGTAGTGACTTCCATGCTTGTTTCTTTGTTTTCAGCCTTCATGATATGCAGTAGTTTATGTGTGCTCAGATAAATGACTTCACAGATTATCTTATCTTAATTTTAACTCAACTTTTCTATGAAATGTTCAAGTGACCTAAATATATTTCTGCAAAGAAATGTTCAAAATTAATGGTATTATCTACATATAGCTAAGAAGAAGAGGAGGAAAAGGAAGAAAATGGTCAAACTGACATTTCCCTTAAATTCCTTATAAGCACTTTATCAGTTTTGGAGGTAAAACTAATAATTCTAATGTCATCTGAAAAAGGTGTAAAGAATATGTGAAAATTATCAAGAACTTCTTCAGAAATCTGAGTTTTTATCTATCATTAATAGTGAAACTCAACCTGAAATGTGCTTTGTGATATCAGCTATTGAAAACAGAACTATTGCTCTTATTAATACACAAACATTTTTTAAAATGCACTGAGGGCATGAAAAATTTGATATTTTTTACAAGTCTGTATTTAATATCATTTAACATAAAACAATATAATATGGTGATTAGCAGTAGGACCCTGGGCTCTAGAGTCAAACTTACTGGGTTCAAATCTTACAAATATTGTAACTTATACAGTATAGAACCTGGGGTGGTTACTTGACCTTACTTGGTGTCTGTGTGTCTTAGTTTCCTCATCTATAGAATTGGAATCATAATATAACTTACTTCACAGGAATGTTATAAATTTTATGAGTGAGAAGAGTGCCTAAAGCAAAGCAGCTGATCAGCGATTGCCAACTATCACTATGCAATACTCATTCCATTACTTTATAAATTTAATTAAATGATAAAAGTTAAGAAGCCCTTATTGAGGTTACTTACTTAAAAGTAAAAATGAGGGGTGCCTGGGTGGCTCAGGTCATGATCTTGTAGTCCGTGAGTTCGAGCCCCATGTCAGGCTCTGTGCTGACAGCTTGGAGCCTGGAACCTGCTTCAGATTCTGTTTCTCTCTCTCCCTCTCTCCCTCTCTCTCCCCCTCCCTTGCTCATGCCCTGTCTCTCTCTGTCTCAAAAATTTAAAAAAACATTAAAAAAATTTTTTAAGTAAAAATGAAAAGTCATACAGATAGTTCTGACTTAACAATAGTTTGACTTGTAATATTTCAAATTTAGGAAGGTATAAAAGTGATACACAGTCAGTAGGACCTGCACATCAAGTTTTGGATTTTGTTCTTTTTCCAGGCTAGGGATATGAGGTGGAATACACTCTTGTAATGCTGACCAGAACAATGAGCTGCAGCACCCAGCCAGTCATGCAGTCAGGGTGCTAAAGAACCAATACATTAACAACCATTCTGTACACATGCAACCATTCTGGTTTTCATCTTCAATACAGTATTCAATAAATTCCATGAGATATTCAACACTGTATTGTGAAATATTATAAAATAAACTGTTAGCCCAACCATAGGCTAATTCAAGTGTTCTGGTTACATTTATGGTGCGCTAGGCTAAGCTTTGATGCATCAGGTGTATTGATGCATTTTTGACTTAGGATATTTTCAAGTTGTGATGTTTTTTTCTTTATAATGAGTTTATCAGGATATAACCCCATTGAAAATCGAGTAAGATCTGCATATCAGTGGTGAAATGCTTGTTTCTCTTTATGCAGTAAAAATTATCTGCACTGGTTTAAAAATTGGTGGAAATAGTAGAGAAAAACAATATAGCAACAAGTTAAAAAATACCTTTATAATTAAAAACTATTGCATGGTGAATAAATGAATTAGAATGTAAGAAATACCACTCCATTCAAAAATCATTTTCATCAGAGGCCAGCTACTGCAGCACAGAAGCTGAAGCACACAGTGCACAAAAAGATATAGGATGTCATTAATATGGTTAATTTTTATGAAAAGGATCTTTAATATATGAGATTCTATATGAAATCTTTTTATTGATATAATTAATATACAGTATTAGCTTCAGGTATACAATATAGTGATGCAATAATTTATATATTACTCAGTGCTCACCAGAGTAATCTTAATCCCCTTATCTCTATCACTCATCCCTCCACCTACTTCCCCTCTGGTAACCACCAGTTTGTTCTCTATATTTAAGAGAATATTTTGTTTGTTTCTTAAATTCCACATATGAGAGAAACAATATATTTGACATTCTCTGACTTCTTTCACTTAGCATTATACCCTCTAGCTCTATCCACATTGTTGCAAATGGAAAGAGCTCATTCTTTTTATGCTTGAATAATATTCCATTGTGAATAATATTCTATATATATATATATATATATATACATATACATATATGTATATGTATGTGTATATATATATATATATATATATACCACATCTTCTTTGTACATTCATCTATGGATGGACACTTGGGTTGCTTCTGTTAATTATTATAAATAATGCTGCAAATAGGAGTGCGTATGTTTTTATGAATTAGTGTTTTCATATTCTTTGTGTTTCTAAATTTTTTTTAATATTTCAAGTTTTTACTAAAATTCTACTTAGTTAACATATATTGTAATAATAGTATCAGGAGTAGAATTTAGTGATTCATCACTTGCATATATCACCCAGTGTTCATCGCAAGTGCCCTCCTTAATACCTATGACCCATTTAGCCTATCCCCCGCCCACCTCCCTTTCAGCAACCCTCCATTTGTTCTCTATAGTTAAGTGTCTCTTATGGTTTGCATCCCTCTCTTTTCCCCCCTTCCCCTACGTTCATCTGTTTTGTTTCTTAAATTCCACATATGAGTGAAATCATATGGTATTTGGCTTTCTCTGATGGACTTATGTCGCTTAGCATAAAATTTGGATAGATACCCAGTAGTGGAATTACTGGATCATGTGGTAATTTTATTTCTAATTTTTTGAGGAACCGCCATACTGTTTTCCACAGTGGTTGCATCAGTTTGCATTCCCACCAACAGTGCACAAGCATTCCTTTTCCTCCACATCCTTGCCAATATTTGTTATTTCTTATATTTTTGATCTTTATGAACTCCTAAAATGAGACAAGTGACCATGTACAGTTGAGAGGTTCACTCAACTAAGTATTATCATGCTAATACTTAAAAGAGTTGCTGAATTCAAGATGAGTTATATATTTTTCTGCTAATAAAAGATAAGTGTTCTAAATTTGCTGCTCTATTATCTGGTAAGTTCCTATTCAACAAATGTTTTATAAGTCATTAACATCTTTATTTTGTCCTCTGATATCAATATGATATTTAAGTAAAATGCAACTGCTTTTCAAAAGGAAGAATTTTGAAAATATATTTGGGATGTTTCCATATATCCTGATATGATTTTCTGGCCAAGTTATATGAATAACATACTAAAGTTTTTCATGTCTACATATATTTGTTTTTAAATTTTTTTTTACATTTATTTATTTTTGAGAAACAGAGTGAGACAAAGTGTGAGTGGGGGAGGGGCAGAGAGAGAAGGAGACACAGAATCTGAAGCAGGCTCCAGGCTCTGAGCAAGAGATCAGCACAGAGCCTGATGTGGGGCTCGAACCCACAAACTGTGAGATCATGACCTGAGCTGAAGTCGGACGCCCAACTGACTGAGCCACCCAGGCGCCCCTCATGTCTGCATATATTTTTTTAAAAACCTGGAAATAGGGGGTGGCTGGGTGGCTCAGTTGGTTAAGCGTCTGACTTCGGTTCAGGTCATGATCTCACGGTTCATGGGTTCAAGTCCCGGGTGGGGCTCTGTGCTGACAGCACGGAGCCTAGAGCCTGCTTCAGATTCTGTGTCTCCCTCTCTCTGTACCCCTCCTTCACTGTCAGTATCTCTCTTTCTCTCTCTCTCAAAAATAAATAAAAACATTAAAAAAAATTTAAAAACCTGGAAACAGAATTTTCTCACCTACATGAAAATATTCCAGAGAATTTCAGTGAGGTTTATACCATTTTAAAAATAAATAAAAATTAAGCACAGTCTCATTAGTTTATAAGAGCAGCTGATTGCAAGGGAATATGGAAATTTACTAGCTAAATATTGGGAAAATCCTTTTAAAAATTAGCAGTTAGTTTTTAAAACAAAGTGTCATGATTTTGTAAATGTACTCAAGGATACACTATTTCAACAAATGTGTATTTGCAAGGAAAGGAAAATCTAATACAAAACATGCCATGGGGTGGGGGAAGGGGAAGAGATGTAGATACAAAAAATGTTATCACAGAGGTCTGATAAGGCAATGAGTTTCAGAGTGTGGTCAATAATTCTATATAATATAGTTAATTAAGATAATAATTGACAAATGTGCTTTTGATTTGGTGATTAGGAGATGAGTCTGATCTTGGTGAGAGATTGGTGTCATCAAAATAGAGGGGGCAGAAGCAGAACCAGTTACAACCTGAAACTCCTAACTCCTCTTCCTATCCTAGCATGCATCCAGACTGGCTGGATGCCCTGGCTTACTCTCCATTCCTTAAATATGCCTATATTTTGAAACTTCCATGCTTTTACCTTTAATCATGATC
The DNA here is from genome assembly GCF_023721935.1 of Panthera uncia. Lineage (NCBI taxonomy): Eukaryota > Metazoa > Chordata > Mammalia > Carnivora > Felidae > Panthera > Panthera uncia. Next base: position 45,397,499 of record NC_064810.1, read on the forward strand.
CTCCTTCAGCCTAAAAAAACTTACAAAAATATTTTCTGTTTACTGAAATCTAATTTATCCTTCAAGAATCACACAAAATGTCATTTCTTTGAAATGTCTTCCCCTAGTCTTATAAGTTATGTTCTTCTTTGTGTTCCCATAAAACTTGCTTATAGTTCTATTTTGATATTTAACTTGGTCTGAGCTGTTCTATATACATTTGTGTAAGTGATTTTACTCTCTAAGTTGGTAGCTACATTAGGATTATTTCTTATTTATCTATGAAGCTTGCTTCCCAACCCTCGCCTGACTGTGAGCTACTCTCGACTCAATGCTGACCCAATGACTTGTTTATTATAGTAATCACTCTATACATGTTTAATTTAATTTAATTGAAATTTCTGCAACCAACTTAAGAAGCATTCTTTGAGGACCTATATTATCTGGAACTATAAGAGATGTGCAGTATGGAAAGTCAAAAAGAAAATCCCCCTGAGAATAAACAATTTTCATATGAGAACAGCTGGACAAATATACAAGGGAAACTTGGCTAAGAGCTCTTTGTGTTATAAAGACAATAAGTATTTTTGCAGATCAGAAAATTGAAGATGTCTTCATGCAGAGAATCAGAACTCCTATAAAGACTGAATAAGACTTGGACAGAGTAGGAGGTCAAAGAGGGCATTTTAGCAAAGAAGTCAATTCTGAGTAAATATTCTAAGTCAGGATGTAGCTCCAGTGCATCAATGAATAGAAAATTCATAAGTATGTCTCTGAAGATAAGAGTCTTAGAGGTGTATGGTAGAAAATAAAGTCATAGGTGATATAAACCCAGTCTATGGAGTCCTTGGAAGACTGAGACAAAAGACAAAGATTTGGTTTAGAGAGTAATGAACAGCTAAAAACATTTCCAGTCCATAAGAGCATATGTACAATAGAAAAAGATGGATATGGAAAACCAGTCAAAAAGTTCTCTTATATGGGGTGCTTGGGTGGCTCAGTTGGTTAAATGTTCGACTCTTGATTTTGACTCAATTCATGATCTGACTGTCTTGAGATGGAGCCCCACATTAGGTTCCATGCAGTAGAGCCTGCTTAAGATTCTCTCCCTCCCTCTCTCCCTCCACTCCCCCACTCACACTCTCTCTTTCTCTCTCTCTCAAAAAAAAGTTCTCTTATGTTGCATAAGTGAAATGAAACAACACAGTGTCTGAGTTGTTTCAGAGAATGAATCTACAGCATTTGGTCAGATTCATCAAAGGGAATGAAGAAGATTGCAACCCTGGTTGATCACATCACATTTTTGCCTCTTTTCCACAAATCCAAATCTCTCTCCCAATCTTGGTTTAACTACTACTTTGTCTATTATGTGATCAGCATGAATTTCTTTTCTCTTCACCACGGTTTTCAAGTAAAGAAGATTTGAGAGAAGAAGATCCTGTGAAAAATCTGTATTACACTTAAGCTGACTTGAGTGATGTCCATTTCATTTAACTTCAGAATCCCAAAGGATATCCATCTTTAATTGATGCCTTTTGGTTTATCTGTGTTTTGGGAACCATGTCTCTCAGGTTAAGAGTCTTTGCAGAAATACCCTGATGCCAATGCCAAGGAAATCCCTTTAGAACCAATGTAAAACTTTAACTTTGCCCTAAGGCTAACATAATTATTGTCACCAACCTACTGGTAGAGTGTCACATATCTTCATGATCTATTCCCAAATGTTTTAAAGAGCAAGGTTTTTATTCTTAATTTCTCTAATAACAAATATCACATGGTCAATCAGCTACTATAAAATGTTTGTCAGTGAACTCAAAATATGAGAACTGATTTCTAATGTATGTAAATATTAAAATGCAGAAATATGCATTTCCCTAAAATATGTCAGCATTTTAATTTCTGATGCATGTTTATCTACTTAATAATTTTTTGGTTTGTCTCTTAATTGAAGATACTATGGAAAGCCATAATAAGACACAGTACAGTGGACCATTCTGACCTATCCTGACTTCTAAAGTATCATTGTGTTACCAATAAATATACAGGTAAGGCTATAAATGACTCTGTAATATAATTCTGGGAGATAGAATAAAATTGATTTCTAATTCAGTAGCATAATTTACATTTTAAACTAGGGAGATAAAATGAATTTTCATTATTACTCTAATTCAGTATCTTCTCTATAAAATAGTGATTATCAAAAACTAAACCAGATTCCATGTAGTGATTTACCAGTAGATATTGCTAAAATAATGATAAAAAGCTGCCTTTGAATATTTTTACTAAGTTTTTCCAAAACACTATAATTGTGAAATTTTTTTTGCAGTGTTATAGACCTAAAACATAAAAGGCAACTTATTTTATTCATTTGATTATAACTCCTTAGTGATAAAATTCCAGAAAACCTTACCATACCAAGTGAGCAAATAGAAAAATAGTATAGTAAATTTAGTGTAGCAAAGGATAAGAACTAGAAAAAAAGACTAACCAAGTATATATGTTTTTAAAACAATATACTTTGAACAACCTACAGGCTCTTCTCCAAAATTATCTATCTGAAAAATGATGAGGACAAAGACTTTCAGCAATCTTTGGAAGAAAAGAAAAATAATTTTAGCATTATTTAAAATGCATGTTTCTGATAATATCATGGTTGCCAAACTATAATAAGTATAAATTTAGTGATCATTGAATTTTAATAAATCTATAGTGGATTAAACCATGAGTTTATAAACACAAATAATCATATAATATATGTAAAATCTTCACAGAATTCACAAAAACAACAACATTAGTTTTTACAGAAGTATAAAAGGATAAAAGATAGGTATTTATCATAAGGAATGTAAACATTGTGAATGGAAACTTGATAACCAAATCTCATAATGTTAGACATGCACGTAAAACACTTAAACTAGAAAGTACTAGAATAAATGGATAATTAAAAAATAGTAACTTCTTGGAGGAATGTGTCATGCCAATATAGGAATAGAATCTAGAACATGTTGAAACAAACATAAAAACAGTATCAAAATTAATTTGTGAAGACAAATTTTAAATGTCATATATTCTTACCCAGTCTTAAAGGATGAATAGGTATTGCCTTAAAATATCTCTTGGTAAGCTCATCTGTGAAGAAATACTAAGCTAGAGAAACAATTTTTAAGTTTGTATTTATTTTTTTAGAGAGAGAGTGAGTGCACATGAGCAGGCAGGGGAAGGGCAGAAAGAGAGGGAGACTCAGCATGGAGAGTGACATGGGCTTGAACTCATGACAGTGAGATCATGATCTGAACTGAAATCAAAAGTCAGACACTTAACTGACTGAACCACCTAGGTGCTCCAAGAAGCCATTTTTAAAATCCACTGTGAGTCTGTGAGGTTTTAAAAATAATACATTTAGACATTTAGAATATCTAAAGTAATTTATCTCCAACATCATATCAATTCCATAGTATCTAAAATATGTTTATTTTTTCTTTCCTTGGAGAAAAAGATACCATTAGAAAATGTCTTCTAATTTTAGAAATGCCAAATTATATATACTGTCTAGGAATTTGTACATTATCATTGGATAATTTATGCAGAAAAAAGCCTTTCTGTCCTGAGAGTTCACACTGGACATTTTTAGATGATCCCTGTGTACACAATCTGTGATACTTTTTTTCTCACAGACTTAACCTAGTGTGCATGTGCTAGTTTGTAGGAAACAGTATAGGATGATTTAAAAAGAGCTTCTTTCCATTTTATATATATGTACCACATCTTCTTAATCCATTCATCACTGGATGGGCATTTGGGCTCTTTCCATAATTTGGCCATTGTTGACAGTGCTGCTATAAACATTAGGGTGCGTGTGCCCCTTCAAATCAGCATTTTTGTATCCTTCGGATAAATTCCTAGTAGTGTAATTGCTGTGTCATAGGGTAGTTCTATTTTTAATTTTTTGAGGAACCTCCACACTGTTTTCCAGAGTGGCTGCACCAGTTTGCATTCCCACCAACAGTGTAATAGGTTCTCCCCTTTCTCCCACATCCTCGCCAACATCTGTTGTGTCCTGAGTTGTTAATTTGACAGATAGTATATAATTTCACTCATATATGGAATCTGAGAAACTTAACAGATGAACATAGGGGAAGGGAAGGAAAAATAAGATAAAAACAGAGAGGAAGGCAAACCATAAGAGAGTTAAATACTGAGAAAAAACTCAGGGTTGATGGAGGTAGGGGAATGGGGGAAATGGGTGATGGGCATTAAGGAGTGCACTTTTTGGGATGAGCACTGGGTGTCATATGTAAGAGATAAATCACTGGGTTCTATTCCTGAAGCCAAGACTATACTGTATGTTAACTAACTTGAGAATAAAAAATAATAAAATAAGATAAAATAAAATAAAATATAAAATAAAATAGCTTCTTTCTTTTTGTATGTGGGGAAATTAGAGGGGAGAATAAACACACTCTAATTTAGAATTTCATTTCTTTACAACTTCTATCTCAGCTGAAAAGCCAGGAATGGCTAAGGAAAATAACTCTTTGACAACTGAGTTTATCCTCATAGGATTTACAGATCATCCAGTGCTGAAGATTCTCCTGTTTTTGGTGTTCTTTGCCATCTATCTAATCACCATGGTGGGAAATCTTGGCCTGGTGGCACTGATTTCTATGGAGCATCGTCTTCACACACCAATGTACATCTTTCTGGGCAACTTGGCTCTAATGGATTCCTGTTGTTCCTGTGCCATCATCCCCAAGATGTTAGAGAACTTCTTTTCTGAGGGAAAAATGATTTCCCTTTATGAATGCATGGCACAATTTTATTTTCTCTGCCTTGCTGAAACTGCAGATTGCTTTCTTCTGGCAGCAATGGCTTATGATCGCTATGTGGCCATTTGCAGCCCACTACAGTACCATACCATGATGTCAAAGAAACTCTGCATTCAGATGACAATAGGGACCTTCATAGTTAGTAACCTGCATTCCATGATCCATGTAGGGCTTCTGTTAAGGTTAACTTTCTGCAGGTCTAATCAAATTGACCACTTTTTTTGTGATATTCTTCCACTCTACAGACTCTCCTGTACTGACCCTTATATCAACGAACTAATGATCTATATTTTTTCAATGCCAATTCAAATCTTCACCATTGCCACTGTCTTGTTCTCTTATATTTGCATCCTTTTCACAATTTTTAAAATGACATCAAAAGAGGGGCGAGGTAAAGCCTTTTCTACCTGTGCATCCCACTTTCTATCTGTCTCAATATTCTACATTTGTCTTCTCATGTATATTAGACCATTTGAAGAAGGGGATAAAGACATACCAGTGGCAATTTTTTATACAATTGTAATTCCTTTATTAAATCCTTTTATTTATAGCTTAAGAAATAAGGAAGTGATAAGTGGTCTTAAAAAATGTATGAAGAATTATAATATTGTTAAATAAACTTCATCTTCTATGGAAAACTGATTTTAATTCATTAAACTGTTTTATAGAAAAGGGACAAAGAGAAAGTTGTATTTATATGAAATACTAATCTCTAAATCATTAGACTGTGTTTGCTAAAAGATATATAAATGTAATTTCAAAGTTGTCTGGCATTATCTTACTGAAAATTCCACAATTACCAGAGTAAATCAGGAGAAAATCCAATAGTAACTTTCATTACCAATTGTTATTACTCTCACTGAATTGTGTCAGGCTATTGTTCCAAACCATAATAAATAAACATAACATCAAGTTTAAGTGTCTAAATGTATAGAACAGTCACCTTTATTCATCTTGTCTAGTTAATGGAGGACATTATATCTGATCCTATGTAGAATGTTTGAAATATTAAAAATTTCCTGGCAGGAGAATAAAATACGAATTGCTATTCAGAAAAATGACCTTAGAGATACATGTAGGTTAGTCTGGGGGGAGAGAGGCTAGAAGCAAACTAATTGTAGTTGTGTATATTTAAAATAATGAAGTTTGATCTAGAAGACTCCAAGAATGGGAAAAAATGGAATGAGAAGGAACACACATATAGTCACATATACATTTTGTAGAACAGTTAATGATGAATTATAACAAGTTGGCTATAACAGATTAAGATCTACTTTAATTTTTAGTATAATTAAGGTTCTTTATTTTTTTAAAGAATAAATCATGTTATGTATTATGGAATATAGAATAGCAATTTACATCTCTCTGAGATGGAGATGTGCATATAAGAAGTTTGTTGGAGTGGAGCAGTGGCCAAGATGGTGGAACAGCATGGAAGTTTTTTTGTGTGTCTCTAGTCCCTGAGATGCAGCCACATCAACACTAAACCATCTTGCACGCCTATAAAACTGATTTGAGGATTAACACAACAATCTGCACAACCTGAACCACAGAACACAGCAGGTACATGGGGCAGATAGGTAAACTAGGGGAGAGAAAAGCCGGGGAGGGCAGGGAGCTGTTTTTGCTTGTACAGAGAGGATGGAGATGGGGGGGAGGGGGGAATATGGGGAAAAACACCCCCCAAAAGCAGCTGGAGAGAAAGTAGAAAAGTGGAAACAACCCCAGGGACTGAACTAAAAAGGGAGAAAGGAGAAAGGAGAGGGTTTAACTTCCATTAAGACTCTGTAAACAGGGGGAATGCAGAATCTGAAACTTCACAGCTCCATACTTGGCAGTGCTCTGGTGGGAGGGGCGAATCCCCAGGAGTAAAGTGAAGTCTGGGGGTCTTCAGGCCACACAGGGAGAGGCAGTTCCCTTGCTGGGAAGACATCTGGTAGAGGCTGTGTGTGCCACCCCCCCTGCCCCCACCACAGGCAAAGACCCCAGGGGACCCAGGAAAACAACCACATTTGCTGGTCATTAAGGGTGAAGCCTGGTGCCAGATGTGTGTTGTGATGTTCCATAATCCCTGAACACAACTGCGTTCACCTTTTCTGGGGTAGGCTGGCACCCAGCCACAGTCTCTGGGCATCAGCAGTGGCATGGTCCCGTGAACATTCCTGGGTGCAGCAGGCACCTGGCCATTGCTCAGTGAGACCCTCCTACAGAAGGGTAGAGCAGGTCAAAGCCACAGTCCCTCAGAAGTAAGGGGTCAGGAAAAACAGGTGAATCTAAGATAAAACTCAGGAGGGAGGTGCTGCCTGGGGTTGGTCATGGACAGTGTAGGAGTGGGGAGTGGACAGAAGCCAGAGACAAGGGATGGGTGTGTGATAACTGATCAGGGAGAACAAAGTTCCAATACTAGAGACTGGATAGCTGGGTGACGCAGTTTTCACTGCTCCCACGCATGCACATACACACCTACAAGCGCCACAACAATCCACCCCAGTCAGCTAAGCAGCGCCATCTAGTGGAGAACAGAGATGTTATACTAAGCCCCACCCAACTGGGCCAACCTTGCTCTTTAGGAACACCACAAGTCTCTCCACCTGCTTAGTTTACAGACTATAAAGTGCTTCATAGTTGACTTCTAGGGGAAACCGATGTAATTTCAATCGTATTTCAGTCTGTTCACTGGTCCATCTATTCAATTTCTTTTTCTTTTCTTATTCTTCAATACAGAAAGAGGAAAAAAGTATTTTCATTTTCAATTTTTATTAAAATATTTTTCTTTAATTTTTTTCTACTATATTTTTTACTTTTCTGTAAATTCTTAAAATTCTATTTTATTTCAATCATTTCATTTTATTCCATTTCATTGTATTCATTTTTTCAAATTTTCAAACGTTTTCCTTTTTTTTCCTTTTCTTATATTTCCCTTTTTTCTCTAATCTATGAAGCTCCTTTCAACAACCAGACCAAAACACACCTAGGATCTAGAATCATTTATTTTATTTTTTGTGTGTTTTGTTTTTAATTTTCTTTTACCTTATTAATTCCTTTTCTTCCTTCAAAATGATGAAATGAAAGAAACACCCCTAAAGAAAGAACAGGAAGAAATGACAGCAAAGGACTTAATCAATACAGATACAAGCAAGACGTCTGAACCAGAATTTAGAATCACAATAAAAAGAATAGTAGCTGGGGTTGAAAATAGATTAGAATCCCTTTCTGTGGAGATAAAAGAAGTAAAAGCTAGTCAGGATGAAATAAAAAATGTTATAACTGAGTTGCAATGTAGAATGGATGCCACGGTGGCAAGGATGGATGAGGCAGAACAGTGAGTCAGCAATATAGAGGGCAAACTTATGGAGAATAGTGAAGCAGAAAAAAAGAGGGAGACTAAGGCAAAAGAACGCAATTTAAGAATTAGAGAAATCAGTGACTCATTAAAAAGGAAAATATCAGAATCATAGGGGTACCAGAAGATGAAAAGAGAGAAAAAGGGTTAGTAGCATTATGTGTGCAAATCATAGTGGAAAACTTTCCTAACCTGGGGAAAGACAGAAACATCAAAATCCAGGAAGCACAGAGGACCCCTATTATATTCAACAAAAACCATCAACAAGGCATATCATAGTCAAATTCACAAAATACTCAGGAAAGAATCATGAAAGCAGCAAGGAGAAAAAAGTCCTTAACCTGCAAGGGAAAACATATCAGGTTTGCAGACCTATCCACAGAAACTTGGCAGGCTGAAACAGAAAAATATGCAACCAAGAATTCTTGATCTAGTAAGGTTGTCTGTCATCAAAATAGAAGGAGAGATAAAGTTTCCCAGACAAACAAAAATTAAAGGAGTTTGTGACCACTAAACCAGCTCTGCAAGAAATTTTAAGGGGGACTCTCTGAGGGGAGGAAAGATGGGAAGAAAAAAAAAAGACCAAAAGCAACAAAGACTGGAAAGGACCAGAGAACACCACCAGAAACTCCAACTCTACAGGCAACACAATGGCAATAAGTTCATATCTTTCAGTACTCACTCTAAACGACAATGGACTAAATGCTCCAATCAAAGACATAGGGTAACAGAATGGATAAGGAAACAAGATCCATCTATATGCTGTTTACAAGAGACTCACTTTAGACCTAAAGACACCTTCAGATTGAAAGGGGATGGAGAACCATCTATCATGCTAATGGTTGCCAAAAGAAATATGAGGTAGCCATACTTATATCAGACAATCTAGACTTTAAAATAAAGACTGTAACAAGAGATGAAGGGCATTATATCATAATTAAGGAGTCTATCCACTAAGATCTAATAATTGTAAACATTAATGCTCCAAATGTGCTAACACCCAAATATATAAATCAATTAATCACAAACATAAAGAAACACATTGATAATAATACCATAATAGTAGGGGACTTCAACACCTCACTTACAACAATGGACAGATTGTCTAAACAGAAAATCAACAAGGACACAATGGATTTGAATGACACACTGGACTGGATGGATTTAATGGATATATTCAGAACTTTTCACCCTAAAGTAACAGAATACACATTCTTCTCAAGTGCACATGGAACGTTCTCCAGAACAGATCACATATTGGGACATAAATCAGCCCTCAGCAAGTACAAAAAGATTGAGATCATACCGTGCATATTTTCAGAACACAACGCTATGAAACTCGAAATCAAGCATAAGAAAAAAATGTGGAAAGATAACAAATACTTGGAGACTAAAGACCATCCTACTAAAGAATGAATGGGCTAACCAAAAAGTTAAAGAGGAAATTAAAAAGCACATGGAAGCCAATGAAAATGATAACACCACAGCCCAAAACCTCTGGGATACAGCAAAGGCAATCAGAAGAGGGAAGTATATAGCAATCCAGGCCCTCCTAAAGAAGGAAGAAAGGTCTCAGATACACGATCTAAACTTACACCTTGAAGAGCTGGGAAAAGAACAGCAAATAAAGCCTAAAACCAGCAGAAGACAGGAAAAAATAAATATAAAAAAAAAAAATGCAAATAAAACCAAAAAAAAAAAAAAAAAAATAGAACAGATCAATGAAACCAGAAGTTGGTTCTTTGAAAGAACTCACAAAATTGATAAACCCCTAGCCAGTTTGATCAAAAAGAAAAAGAAAAGAACCCACATAAATAAAATCAAGAATGAAAGAGAAGAGATCACAACCAACACATCAGAAATACAAACAATAAGAGAATATTATGAGCAATTATATGCCAATAAAATGGGCAATCTGGAAGAAATGGACAAATTCCTAGAAACATATACACTACCAAAATGAAACAGGAAGAAACAGAAAATCTGAACAGACCCACAACCAGTAAAGAAATTGAGTTAGTAATCAAAAATCTCCCAAAAAACAAGAGTCTAGGGCTAGATAGCTTTCCAGGGGAATTCTACCAAACATTTAAGGAAGAGTTACCTATCCTCTTGAAGCTGTTACAAAAAACAGAAATGGAAGGAAAAATTTCAAACTCTATGAAACCAACATTACCTTGATCCCAAAACCAGACAAAGACCCCCCTAAAAAGCAGAACTATAGACCAATTTCCCTGATGAAAATGGATCTTCAACAAGATTTTTGAACAACAATCTTCAACAAGATATTAGCCACCTGGATCCAACAATACATTAAAACAAATTATTCACCACGACCAAATGAAATTTATATGTGGGATGCAGGGCTGGTTCGATATCCACAAAACAATCAATGTGATACACTACATCAATAAAAGAAAGGACAAGAACCACATGATCCTCTCAATAGATGCAGAGAAAGCATTTGACAAAATACAACATCCTTTCTTGATAAAAACCCTCAAGAAAGTAAGGATAGAAGGAGCATATCTCGAGATCCTAAAAGCCATATATGAACGATCCAATGCTGATATCATCCTCAATGGGGAAAAACTGAGAGCTTCCCCACTAAGCTCAGGAACAAGACAGGGATGTCCACTCTCGCCACTGTTATTCAACATAGTATTGCAAGCCTTAGCCTCAGCAATCAGACAACACAAAGAAATAAAAGGCATCCAAATTGGCCAAGAGGAGGTCAAACTTTCACTCTTCACAGATGACAGACAGAGAAATCAAGGAATTGATCCCATTTACAATTGCACCAAAACCCACAAAATACCTAGGAATAAATCTAACCGAAGAGGTGAAAAATCTATACACTGAAAACTATAGAAAGATTGTGAAAGAAATTGAAGAAGACACAAAAAATGGAAAAAAAATTCCATGCTCCTGAATAGGAAGAACAAATATTGTTAAAATGTCAATACTTCCCAAAGCGATCTACATATTCTATACAATACCTATCAAAATAACATCAGCATTTTTCACAGAACTAGAACAAACTATCCTAAAATTTGTATGGAACCAGGAAAGACCCCAAATAGCCAAAGCAATCTTGAAAAAGAAAACCAAACCTGGAGGTATCACAATCCCAGACTTCAAGCTGTATTACAAAGCTATAATCAAGACAGTATGGGACTGGCATAAAAACAGACACTCAGAAAAATGGAACAGAATAGAGAACCCAGAAATGGACCCACAAACATATGGCCAACTAATCTTTGACAAAGCAGGAAAGAATATCCAATGGAATAAAGACAGTCTCTTCAGCAAATGGTGCTGGGAAAACTGGACAGAGACATGCAGAAAAATGAATCTGGACCACTTTCTTACACCATACACAAAAACAAACTCAAAATTGATGAAAGACCTAAACATAAGACAGGAAGCCATCAAAATCCTAGAGGAGAAAGCAAATAAAAACCTCTTTGACCTTGGCCACAGCAACTTCTTACTCAACACATCTCCAGAGGCAAGGGAAACAAAAGCAAAAATGACCTACTGGGACCTCAAAAAAGTAAAAAGCTTCTGCACAGTAAAGGAAACAATCAGCAAAACTAAAAGGCAACCAACGGAATGGGAGAAGATATTTGCAAATGATATATCAGATAAAGGGTTAGTATCCAAAATCCATAAAGAACTTACCACACTCAACACCCAAAAAACAAATAATCCAGTGAAGAAATGGGCAAAAGACATGAAATAGACAATTCTCCAATGAAAACATCCAGATTGCCAACTGACACATGAAAAAATGCTCAACATCACTCATCATCAGGGAAATACAAATCAAAACCACAATGATATAACACTACACATCTGTCAGAATGGCTAACATTAACAACTCAGGAAACAACAGATGTTGGTGAGGATGTGGAGAAAGAGGATCTCTTTTGCACTGCTGGTAGGGATGCAAACTGATGCAGCCACTCTGGAAAACTGTATGGAGGTTCCTTAAAACATTAAAAATAGAACTACCCTACGACCCAGCAATTACACTAGTAGGTATTTATCCAAGGGATACAGGTATGCTGTTTTGAAGGGGCACATGCACCCCAATGTTTATAGCATCACTATCAACAATAGCCAAATTATGGAAAGAGCCCAAACATCCATCGATGGATGAATGGATAAAGAAGACATGATATATATATATATATGCACATACATACATACATAGTGGAGTATTATTCAGCAGTCAAAAAGAATGAAATCTTGCCATTTGCAACTACATGGATGGAACTAGAGGGTATTATGCTAAGTGAAATTAGTCAGTCAGAGAAAGACAAATATCATATGACTTCGCTCAGATGAGGACTTTAAGATACGAAACAGATGAACATAAGGGAAGGGAAGGGAAGCAAAAATAATATAAAAACAGGGAGGGAGACACAACATAGGGGACTAAAATATGGAGAACAAACAGAGGGTTGCTGGAGGGGTTGTGGGAGGGGGGATGGGCTAAATGGGTAAGGGGCATTACGGAATCTACTCCTGAAATCATCGTTGCACTATATGCTAACTAACTTGGATGTAAATTTAAAAAATAAATAAATTATTTTTTTAAAAAAAGCAGTTTGTTGGAGAATGTTCTCAGGCTCAATAATTATTTATGGGAGTGAAGGAAGTAAGACTGGGCAGAAGGATAGGTTGGCTAGAGTCACAACAAAAACCTTAGCCAATCTGGTGGAGAAGAGGGGGTTTGGAATATCCCTTCAAAGTTCTCATGCCTAAGACAGGGACATTAAATTTATCCTTTCCATGGAACAGTCATTAAATGTAGGCTGCCTCCAAGTAAGGCACATGACCTTCCTAAGACCATTACCTTAAGCTAAGGATACTTCCAGAATAAGGATTCAGCTAAGAACTATCAGCTAGTGGCACTCTTACTGCTGGGGAAATACACTGAATCTGGGCTGTGAACCACAGATCCATTACTGGCCACCTTTTATACTGTTCAAAGCTGCTTATTTCTTATAATCAATTCTGGGGAAAGAACCACCAGGATTTGGGTCTTTTTCTTGTCCTGGAGAATCTTACAAGGTGAAGGTTAATGGGACACCTGCAGTTCCCACTGTTGCAGCTGGTCTCATGCCCACACTAATGTCTATCTTCTACCTCTTGATTCCCTTCACCTTTGCCTAGTACCTCTACTGGTCCTAATATGGCGGGATGATTCAGAATCAGATCACCAGGGAATCTGAGCCTTTCACACCATGTCTTTTTCAGTTCTGGTTGTTGTATTTGTGTATTTACTGTCAAATTGAACAAGGAAGTACCAGCAGATGCCTATGGACCACCTCAATGCCAAACATATTTTTCCTGCTCCCACCTCATAATAGCAGCCTTATCTCTTCCTGATAACAGGGTCAATTACTCCTATAATCTTAATGGACTCCTTTCCTTGCCTGTTAGTCTCTTGGAAAAAAAAGAATCTAAAGTGACTGGGTAGGGAGCTGAAACTATTCTGTATAATGGGATTCTTGTCACATTCTCTGGTAAGAACATATAAGAACATATAGCTTCTGAGAACCAGGCCCTCTAAACCCATACAGCTCAGAGATGAGGAAACAAAATGCAAATTCCCCAAGCAGATAACTTGAGGAGGTCCCGGACTGAGGTATTCAACCTACTGCGGACATGATAACATATAGTGGTCACTAATTTCTCATGGAAAATGAACCTTGGAGGACACAGTCTTGACATCTTAATTATATCTTTGAAAGGTCATTTCATCAACTCATTAAGCCAGCAGCTCCTGGGTGATTTGAAATAGAATAGAACCAGTGTGTCAGTCACTGTCCAGTACCACACCTTCTTTACTGCAACCTAGATTTCTTGGTCCAATGCAATGCATGCACCATTCTACCAGCCCCAGAGAGTGATTCTTCCTGAGCATTTACAGATTAGAAAGTTAATCCATACCTGGATTATGTGGATTCCAATCCAGATAAATTTATGTCCCCTTCAGAGAGGAAGAGGTTCATAGTAGCAAATGCCACCATGTGGCTGACTGGTTTTTTTTGATGGATGTTGTGAGACTGGGGGATCCAAAATGATCTCTGGTTTTGGCAAGTTAGAACTTGACAAGAACAGTAGCTAGATTAGCCTTGAAAAGTTAGAGCGTCTGCTATTAGGCACATGCATACCTCCATCTCAGCCACTACAGCACTTCATTCATGTGCCCGTTGTGCCAGCACTGGGGTGGCAGATGAACAAAACTGGATCACCTCAACTAGCTGAATCATTCTGTGTACTTGGTTGTTTAGTATTTTTTTTCCATGGTAGATGCTCTCTGGTATACCTTTACATGTAATATGAAGAACTCCACACTTCATATCCACCCCAAGAGATACATTCATATACCTCTCCCTCAGATTTTCTGGTCACTGACCTTTTAATCTGTCTCCTTACACGCCATTGACCAACATTCTAGATGTTCACCTCTTCTATAAATTTATATATTCTCACCTTGGACCACCTCTTTTTCTATACAATGGAACAAGGTAATCGGTCTGCTGCTCTGTGGGAGGATGTCTCCCTAGTCTTACTTTTCAAGGTCACCCTAGGTGGAGCTATAGTTTAGCAGTAATCTATCTTGGCTTGCATCAACATACCAAGCTTACCACCCAAGAACCAACTTGGCCTTTGAAGCCAGACATGCGAGATGAGGACAAGAGTTCAGTGCAATGGTGGAGGATGACATAGAGGTCTGGGTTACCTGCCTGTGCAGCCTATTGTATTCTCTGGCCCTGTTCATACCAGATCCTTGGATATGCCACCTTCATCTTCTAATGAATTACTCCTGGGCCTGCTCAATCTTATACTTGCTAGTCTGAAAAATTCCAGCTCATGAAGGCAATTCTGGCCTTTTGATCACTTCTTGTCCTACAGTTAGGAGCTCTTCAACTAGCAGGGTCCATAGCACAGCAGGAAGGTATTTGTTGAATAGTTTATAATTCTCTGCTGCAGAAAGCAAGGCCTTGTTCCCAAACCATTAGGGTATATGTTATGATTCTCCTATCAGAATTTTCCATACACTTCCCATTAGTTTCACTTCTCTTCCCACCTCAGATATCCTTAATACTACTGGCCTGCTGAGTCACTTGGCCCAAATGTCAGGGCTGTTTACCCCATAGTGTGGGCCTATGAAGAGCCCTCTCCTGTTCTGAGACCCACTCAAAACTTACATTCTTCTCCCATATGGGCAGATATATCTGTGTGCCGGATCTTTTCAACTGTGTAGGATATTAAGAGATGTTTGGAAGTAAGTTCAAGCAAGTGGGTGCACTGCTGTATCACAGTGCTAAGCTGTGATTTAAATAATAAGCCATATATCACATTTTGTTCTGAATATAAGATTATTATTTAATTAATAATAGTGTTAGTGGGGGTAAACAATATTTTAATAGCATTAAATACATAAAATTTAAAATTTTAATAGCATTTCTCTTAGTCTAATTCTTTTTAAATTTCTATTTTCATGTTTTATAATATATAATATTTTAGTATAGTAGAACATCTATCTAATTTGTAGGTAAGAATGTATATATTTAGAACATACTCCAAATGAGCTTATCAATGTGAATGTACACCATGGTTTGAAATATCTCTCCTAGTAAAACTATCAGCAAATGAAAGATAGTTGAAAACACAAGAGTAGATGAGATAACATGGGGAAATTTCTAGAATGAATGAAGAGTGAGGCCAAGGATACAATCAGGGTGAATGAAAGCATTATTAAGGACAAAAAGAGAAACATGACTCAGCATCAAAGACTGAGATGGAACAATCAAGATGATAGGAGCAGAGAGGGTTTTCAAACAAGCCAGAGAAGACTTTCAATAGTACCAAACACTATACTTTGTTAGGAAATAATTAAATATTCTTTAGAGTTGGCATTTAGAGTTGGTTGTGGCTTTAGAGAGAGAGGGTATAGTGAACTGGCAGGAGCAGAGGAAATAAATGAGAAGAAATCAAATAGAATTTGAAATTTCCCATTCCCTTTATATTACTTTTTGTGTCTCCTTGTATCATGTATGAGTAAGCTTTAGTCACTCTAGTTTACTGTCCCCCTTCGCCTTTTTTTTTAAATTAGGCCTTGCTCTTTTAAGAGTCCAGGCTTTAGGATGCCTGAGTGGGTCAGTTAAGTGACTGACTTCAGCTCAGGTCATGATCTCACGGGCCCCGCATCAGGCTCCATGCTGACAGTACAGAGCCTGCCTGGGATTCTCTCTCTCTCTCTCTCTCTCTCTCTCTCTCTCTCTCTCTGCCTCTCCCCACACATATGTTCTTTCTAAAAATAAATAAATAAACTAAAAAAAAGTATCCAGGCTTTTACAGATGGTTCCCTCAGACTGCTTTTCCTTATGTTCTTTACCAATTATTACCCTGCAAAGTTATCTGAAATTATACTCCCATTGGGAAATCTTTCTTTCTTCCTCTAGGTCACCAGTCACTTCCTTTACTATATTTTTATATGATATGTTTACACTTTTTTATATCACAGCCTAAATTGCACACTAAATTGTGCACACAGCGTTAAGTGCCTTTCTCCCCATTAGATTATGAGCTTCTTGTCAGGAAGCCATATCTAAAAACTAAGAACTTATTCCTGCCATTCTCACATCCTGTACCCACACTTCCCATTGTCTCTTCCAATACCCTGCATATTGTAAGTACTTGATTAAGATTAAACATGATGGAAATTTTAGCAATCAAATGCAGCATATATTATAGATCTAGCTCAGTTTATTGTCAGGTGCTTAAAAGATTTATGATTGGTGACTTAAGAATATTTAGTCAATGGGGCAGCTGGGTGGCTCAGTCGGTTAAGCATCTGACTTCAGCTCAGGTCATGATCTTGCAGCCCGTGAGTTTGAGCCCCACATCAGGCTCTGTGCTGACAGCTCAGAGCCTGGAGCCTGTTTTGGATTCTGTGTCTCCCTCTCTCTCTGCCCCTCCCTCATTTGTATTCTGTCTCTCAAAAATAAACAAACATGTAAAAAATTTTTAAAAAGAATATTTAGTCAAGACTTTTATAATCAAGACACATATGAGTCACACTTGATAAAGTGGTGAATGCATTTTAAAAGCAGGTAAGTATCACAATGGAATACTACTTGGCAATGAGAAAGAATGAAATATGGCCTTTTGTAGCAACGTGGATGAAACTGGACAGTGTTATGCTAAGTGAAATAAGTCATACAGAGAAAGACAGATACCATATGTTTTCACTCTTATGTGGATCCTGAGAAACCTAACAGAAGACCATGGGGGAGGGGAAGGAAAAAAAAAAGAAGTTAGAGAGGGAGGGAGCCAAACCATAAGAGACTCTTAAAAACTGAGAATAAACTGAGGGTTGATGGGGGGTGGGTGATGGGTATTGAGGAGGGCACCCATTGGGATGAGCACTGGGTATTGTATGGAAACCAATTTGACAATAAATTTCGTATTTAAAAAAAAGCAGGTAAGTATCACGTAAATCAGGAAAAGAACAAATCAATTCTATCTATTTATTTTTACTGAGTATATTTTATTTAAAAATTTCTTCCAAGTTTTTATTTAAATTCCAGCTAGTTAACATGTATGTCAACAGTATTAGTTTCAGGTGTAGAATGTATTGATTCATCACTCACATACAACACCTGGTGCTCATCACAGCAAGTGCCTTCCTTAATACCTATCACCTCTGCCCACCTCCCCTCCAGTAACCATCAGTTTTCTGTAGTTACCAGTATGTTTCTTGGTTTTCCTCTCTTCCCACCACCATCCCCATGTTCATTTGTTTTATTTCTTAAATTCCACATATGAGTGAGATCAATGGATAAAGAAGATATAGTGTGTAAATAAATAAATACATACACACACACACATACACAGTGGAATATTAGTCTTAAAAAAGAATGAGATCTTGCCATTAATCAGCTAATTCTATTTAAAGGACCTAGGAAAGTCTTCATGGAGGAGATCTGATTTGAGCTCAAGTATGAGTAGTATTGGGATGGAAAGAAAGGGAGGAGTGTTAAATCTTTTTAATGTTTATTTTTGAGAGGGAGAGAGAGAGAGAGAGAGAAGCAGAGAGAGAAGGAGACACAGAATCCAAAGCAGGCTCCAGGCTCTGAGCTGTCAGCACAAAGCCCACCACGGGGCTTGAACCCATGAACTGTGAGATCATGACCTGAGCTGAAGTCAGACAGTTAAGTGACTGAGCCACCCAGGCACCCCAAGAAGGAGTTTTAGCAGAGGGAAGCATTATAAGAAAATTAGGTGAAGCAATTGCACAGAGGGGCAGTGAAGGGATGCACATGGCCAAGTGTCCTGAGGTTGAGGAAGAGAGCAAGGTGAAAGATAAGACAAAGGGTGACCATGGAGCATCTGGAATACCAAAATAAGTAAAATGAATTTGGTCTGAAAACTAATGAGAGACCACTGCAAATTCCTGAGCAGCAGAGTATCATTTTTTTTAATCCATTCAACAAATATTTGTTAAGCGCTACAAAGAACCACTGTTCAAGGTATTAGAGATGAAGGAATGAGCATAACAGAGAAATTCTTTCACTCTTATGTCTACTGCTAATGGTAGTGGTGGGGAATGAGTGACTGATTATAGACATACTAATAAATACAGTATATTGAAAATTAGTGGAATTAAGAGAAAAAAACAGGGTAAGAAAGATAAAATAATTGGGGTGAAATGAAAAGAACAGAGAACAACTCAGTAAATCATATGTGGGGCTAAATGGTAACAGCAAAATTTCCAGGAGGGATTTGCAACACATGGGAACTAATTCAACTCACAGAGTGAAGTTGATGAGCCTCGCTAACCCTACACCTTTTAGGCTCCACTGCAAATGCTAATCATCTTTCATTAACCATATTAATTTTTCCTGTAACTGTCCAAACTAACCTGAGACCCTTTTCTGCTCATTACATTTTATGTATAGGATAGTGAACAGAGATATAAAATGTACAATTTTACAATTGTAAAAATGATGTCAGTTACGTAAGAATCAGCAAGACGATCATCAACTGACCTTAGTTACTTTAGTGAAAGTCATTTACTTAACCTCTTTGTCTCACAGGTAATCTTTAATTAATGTCACAGAGTTATTAATACATTTTGGAGACTGAATCTCCCTACAGAAATACACTGATGTCACTACAGGGAAATCCCTTAAGCATTTGATGGAAAAGTTTAACTTTGCAATGTAAGAAATAGAATTATTGACACTGATCTATTAGCAGTCTTCCAGATTTTCATTTTTTTTAATCCCAATGTGTTTGAGACCAATATTTTTATAGTCTGAAATTCTACAAGACTTAACACAGTATCAGAGCATTTAGATAAGGGAAGTACTTAAATTTACTTTTAGTTTTAATATTAGCATCCATAAACATTTATTTATCTGAATTACTTAGCATTTGTTCATTGATCTTAGATTTCAACTTCTCACCTTTCTAGCTCTTCTCACAACTGAAGGCTATGGGAAATTAGCAAGAGATTTAAACTCAATTCATGCTGACCTTTTCTGATTTTAAGGTAAGTTTTCAAAATACACAGGTAACAGCATAATTCTGTTAAATAATTCAGGCAGGTACATTGAAAGTTATTTCTAACACAGCTGAATAATTAAATGGCTTATATTTAATATTTTAAAACAAGAAAATAAAATGTTCACCCTGTGCCTTTTTTAAAAAATTTTTTTAATGTTTATTTATTTTTGAGAGAGACAGAGTGCAAGCTGACTCTTAACCGACTAAGCCACCCAGGTGCCCCAGCCTGTGCCTCTATTTTGATGTTTTGATTATGGAAAAATACATCCATTCTGACCATAAAATTTATATGATTTGACACAATGGTCAATATATCCTAATGGATCACTAAGTAATGATAGAAGATAGCCTTTTTTAAAAAAAATTTTTTAACATTTATTCATTTTGTGAGAGAGAGAGAGAGAGAGAGAGAGAGAGACAAAGCATGAGCGGGGGAGGGGCAGAGAGAGAGGGAGACACAGAATCTGAAGCAGGCTCCAGGCTCTGAGCTGTCAGCACAGAGCCCAATATGGGGCTCAAACTCATGGATCATGACCTGAGCAAAAGTTGGACGCTCAACCCACTGAGCCACCCAGGTGCTCCTAGAAGACAGCCTTTTAGGGAAAACAAAATTTGTTCTCAAAAGTCATATTAAGATTTTTCAATTTTTCTAAGTGTTATGAAATTAAACTATACAGGCCGGCTTATTTTTATTAGCTTTTAAACTACTGTGATATACTTTAGAAACCTTATATAAGTTTCTCAGAAAACAGAAAAATAGTAGATGGGTCCATTCAGATAAAAGAATGACACCTAAACTTTTTTAAAAGATGACTTTTGAATAATGTCCTTTGTAGACTATTCTTCAAAATTAACAGTCTCAACTTGCAGAAACCAAAGAAAGTCACTAAGGATCAACAGTAGTATGCTGACAAGTTTATCTTATAAGTCAGGTCTTTAGAATGAAGCTTGAACGGGAACCAATACTGTTTTTTCTCTACAGCATTAAACAACTCTTACAAGAAGTATAAGTCATAGCTTAACTCAAATGTCTCAATTCTAATAAGAAAACTTTGTATAGATAAATGAAAAAAAAAGCTATGTAGGGGTGCCTGGGTGGCTCAGTTGGTTGTGTTCGACTTTGGTTCAGGTCATGATCTCACAGATTGTGAGTTTGAGCCCCACGTCGGGCTCTGTGCTAACAGCTTAGAGCCTGCTTCAAATTCTGTGTCTCCCTCTCTCTCTGCCCCTCCCCACTCTCAAAAATAAACATGAAAACAATTTTTTAATAAAAAAAGGGGGGGTGCCTGAGTGGCTCAGTCGGTTAAGGGTCCAACTTCGGCTCAGGTCATGATCTTGTGGTTCATGAGTTCAAGCCCCATGTCGGGCTCTGTGCTGACAGCTCAGAGCCTGGAGCCTGCTTTAGAGTCTGTCTCCCTCTCTCTCTGCCCCTCTCCTACTCACGCTCCGTCTCTCTAAAATGAATGAAGGTTAAAATTTTTAAAATAAATTTTAAAAAAGAGAAAAAAAGCCACGTAGACAAGCAACTCTAGATTGTGTTATGTATATAAGAAATGCTTGAGGATTCAGAAAGTGAAAATCAGTGTGGTCTAGGGCATTTAGTTAAAACTTAATATTAAGCAGCATTATATGTAAACTGTACATAAAGAAGGAAAGGATTTAGATATCTGGGCAAAAATCAACAGGAATGAGGGCATGGACAGAGTCAGTTTTTATGGAAATGAGTGTAATACGGGGAACAGGGATGAGAGAGGTGACAATACATGGATATTTATTTCTTTAGATATCCAAAGTAATTTTCTTTAAAGATGATAGTCTTCTTAATTCTTAGTAATCTTCATACTATTCCTAATATATAAATTTAACATATCTTTTGTATGCTATTTTCAAATATTTACTCAACTGGAAGAATATATGAAAACTTCTTGCTCAGTTAAAAAAATGTGTATATATGAAAATTGATTTAAAATTTTAAGGATCTTTCATACAAAAATTGACATCAATGTACCAAATATGGGTACATTATATTTGTACACTATTCATGCATGAATCCATAAAGACAAACCTTTTCCACTGTAAGAATTCTCCTTGGAATTATAAAAATATTCTTGGGAATCCAGAGTTTCAGAGTTGAGGTTATAAAGCTGACATTTTAGAGGAAGGAATATCCCCTAGAGATTTGTGTGCCTGTGTCCAGAGATAGTAATGGAAGTTTGCAGAAGCTCCTCTCTTTGTTGTAAAAATTAAAATGTGAAAGGAAAATTAGACACACTCTAATTAGAATTTTATGTCTCCAGAATTCCTATCTCAACAGAGAAGGCGGATATGATTGAGGATAACCACTCCTTGACAACTGAGTTTATCCTCATAGGATTTACAGATCACCCAGAATTGAAGAGCCTACTCTTTGTGGTGTTTCTTACTATCTATCTGATCACTATGGTGGGGAATCTTGGCCTGGTGGCATTGATTTTTACAGAGTGTCGTCTTCACACACCAATGTACATCTTTCTGGGCAACCTAGCTCTAATGGATTCCTGTTGTTCTTGTGCCATTACCCCAAAGATGTTAGAGAACTTCTTTTCTAAGGACAGAATGATTTCCCTTTATGAATGCATGGCACAATTTTATTTTCTCTGCCTTGCTGAAACTACAGACTGCTTTCTTTTGGCAGCAATGGCCTACGACCGCTATGTGGCCATTTGCAGCCCACTACAGTATCACACCATGATGTCAAAGAAACTCTGCATTCAGATGACCACAGGGGCCTACATAGCTGGAAACTTGCATTCTTTGATTCATATAGGGTTTCTCTTTAGGTTAACTTTCTGTGGGTCTCATCAAATTAATCACTTTTTTTGTGATGTTCTTCCATTATACAGACTGTCTTGTGTTGACCCTTCTATCAATGAATTGATGATATTTATCTTTTCAGGGTCAATTCAAGTCTTCTCTATTATCATAGTTATAATCTCTTATCTCTGCATCCTCTTCACGATTTTCAAAATGAAGTCCAAAGAAGGAAGAGGCAAAGCTTTATCTACTTGTGCATCCCACTTTCTCTCTGTCTCAATATTCTATGGTTCTCTTCTTTTTGTGTACATTCGACCAAATTCAGTTAAAGAAGAGGATAAAGATATACCTGTTGCTATTTTTTATACTCTAGTAATTCCTTTATTAAACCCCTTTATCTATAGTCTAAGAAATAAGGAAGTATTAAATGTTATGAAAAAAATTATGAAGAAAGTTTTATAACATTCTGAAAAAAATTTCATCCCCTGTGGAAAATTAACTTAAATTTGATAAAATGTTTTCCAAAATATGGAATATTGAGAAAGTAGAAAATGATCACTTTGTATATAAAATATTAAATTACTAAAACATGATAGTGTATAAGTCAAATAAATAAGTTCAGCAAGGAGAATTTCTGCTACAATGTATTTTGAAATCTAAGCGACTAGCTCCCAGCAGGAATGAACTAAATAATTATTCTTGAGGTCATAAACTGTGTCACAATGAAATTAGTTAAACTATTAACTAATTGTTTCAAAGTGTAATGAGTTACAATTTTCTACAAATACTAGGAATAGAAGTCAGTATATATAAAGATTGCCTCCATTTGGAATTGACAAATTTTTGGAACCTCAAAGCATAATCTTACAAACTCTGGCACATTCCAAGTTCTCAAGAATTAATCCCTTCTTAACACCACCTGTCAGAAGTAAACTGGATATACTTGATTCTCAATTTTGAGTTTATTCAAGAGATTATGTTTGAATATTAATTCACATGGAATACCTATTTTCAAATCAAGAATATTTTCATCTCTAGTGTTTGTCAATTTTACTCTCAAGTTCTCTGAAATAAAGTATCTGTTTACTGATTATTTATCAATCTATAGTTGAAATAGATGCTATTTATTCTGAAATCCCTATGGATTTGGATATTTTCATGCCGTTTGATTAGGCATGCATCAAAAGTAAAGTGAAATTCTGAATACATGAAACTAAATGATTTTTTTTCTCTCTGATATTATTACTTGTCTTGTTATTAGCAATTACACCAACCTGTACTGATTCCAATGTAAATTACTGACATATTCACGGCATTAACAAAAATTTGGAGATGCTGTAAAGCATAAATTAGGCAGAAAATAGTGAAAATTCTAAATACCTAAATACCTGAACAAAAAAGATTTACTGATCACTTATATATGCAAATATGAAAGAAAAAATAATTTACTGAGAACCTACTATCTGCTAGGCACAAAGCTAGACCTTTCATATATATTGGTTAGACATGATTTTTCATGTTTTTTTCTCAGTAAAAATCTCATACTTTGAAACTGAGTAGCTTGCTCAAGTTCATCCAAGTCATTCAGATCAAGCTAGAATTTGTATCAATGCTGCTTGGGAGTTCAGAAAATGGAGATCCCTGTAGCTTTGTGTACTGAGTTCTTATGTAGTATCACAAGTAAAATGTGCCCTAAAAATGATTTTAAAAATGATATTTTGAGGAAAAAAGGAATAAGTATGACCACAGCCGATGTTTATAGAAATAAGTGTGGCCTTGGGAATAAAGGATAAAGGAGGTGAACCATGGAGAGAGTAAGAAAGTTGTTGTTCAGAGCTGTTCCTGAATATGGGAAATAAAGGTGGAAGTGTATCAGGTTATTGAGAATCTTATATGCCACCCAAAGGAATCTGAATTTATCTCAGAGGCATCAGACAGCAAATTTTTCCTAGAACAGGGTAATATGATTGTATTTTTCAGAAAACTAATTTGGCAATTGAATGGAATGAAGCTGGACACAATAAGACTCACTGTAATGATTCATATATTAGACAATGAGAGCTGAAACTGAATAAAAGTAGAAGAGTGTACAGATATTAGCAACATTTTAAAGAAAAAATAGGCAATTGTAACTACTACTGGGTAATAAAATAAAAGCCTATATTCTTCCTGTGAATATCAACCTAGTCATAACTGATTTCCTTTCACTAATACTTAGTAAGGTGCCTGACACATTTGGCCATTCACTAACCATTTCCTTTAATATATTTTAATATAATTAAGTTAATATGTAATAGGTTTGTTATTTTTATTTTTGAATTAATCAATCAATAATAATAAACACATAAACAAAGCTCTATAGGGTCCTAAACTCTTTTTAAGAGTATAAAGGAAATCCAGATACCTGAGTTAGATGAATGTTGCTCCTTTTATCCACTCCCTACTTTAGAGGATATTTTTAATTGTCAGACTCACATACATTGATTCCCTCTCCCTTTCCTAGGGGTACCACAAGTTTTGTTATGTATTTCTGTACCATCCACCCCCAACTCTTAGTAACACTGAATCCTAGAGGTCTGTTAAGGGAAGAGTACATGACGTATTTGGGGCCAATGAAACAAAAGAGGTAATTTTGTAGAAGTTTCTGGAATACGTGGTTCCTTTATTTTAAAACAGATCCACAAAAAAGGTAGTCTTCCTTCCTCTGAATGTCATGCTGTGTGGATATGAAATCTGGCACAGTCTACATCCATTTTGCCATCAAGGGAGAAACCAGCCTAGAGATGAAGTCAACACACACAAGAGCACATAGCTGAGGGAATCACATAGAAACAAACCCAGAGTCACTGGAATTAACCATCCCTTCTGGTTTCAAAATTTAATAGACCTTCTAACTGTTAAACTTGTTTGGGAAAAATGCTTTTATTGCAGCTGAATAAATATTAACTAATACATTCATGTCTCTTGCCTCATCTTTCATTTTATACTTGATTTTAAATTAATTCTCAGACATTCTTTTAGCTTATAAATAACTTTTCACCAGTATCCGTTTAACTATTTGGTGTTTTGTTACATATTTTACTTTTATTTCTATATTTTAATTTCCTATAACCCCACTGAAAAAATGGGGGACACAGAAACTGCACAATTTGTCCACAGAAATATTAATTTGGAGTTCAGGGATCAAATACAGGCTATCTAGCTCCAGAATCCATGTTCCTAACCACTAAGTCACATTGTACACAGCTCAGAGAAGTAAAAGTAGCAAGAGAGGAAAACATTCAAGAAACTAAGCTGTAAAGTGGGCAGAGATTCAAGAAAATGTGAATCAGTGACATTTTCCTTTAAATTTATTTTGAAATATTTCAAACCTACAGAAAAGTTGAGAGAATGCTCATGAATTTTTTTAAACCAAGATTATTAATTAACATTTTTACCATATTGCCTGGTAATCCATCTATAAATGTGTACATATATATATTTAATTCACATATGTATATATACATATATATGATGACACTATGACAGTTTACCCACATATCCTTCAACATATATCTCAAAAGAACAAAGACATTTCCTACATTGTCATATCATTACTATCCTCAAGAAATTTAACATCACCTAATACAATGTTCACAATAAAATTTTTCCCATTTTTCCCAAATTGTCCTTGATAGCAATTTATTTTTTCATCAGGAATTCAATTAAATGTCACTATTTACTTTTGGTTATTATTCTATAGCTTCTTGTAATCTAGAAGAAACTTCTGGGTTTTTTTCTTTCATGACATTTAAGATTTTTTAAAATATTTGCATCAGACATCATGTAAAATATCCCACAATCTCTATTTTTGTGACATTTCCTCATGACTAATTTAAATTAAATAGTTCAGCAACACCAGATGTGCTGGTTTTTTTCCTTCTCGCATCACGAGACCTATAACATCAGTTTGTCTTGTTAACTGATTACTTCATTCAAGGCAGTATTCATCAGCTCTTTCTAGGATAAAGATAACTGATTTCCTTGCTTTTAAAATCTAATCTGTAGGGTGATATATTGATACCATGTGCATTTCTTGTTCCCTAATAATTTTTCATCAATGGTTTTAGCATCCAATGACAATAATTATTTGAATCAATTATTATAACTGGAGACAGAAAAATGGTGATTGTTTTTCCTTCAAGTGTTATCTGGCTTCATTCTGAGAAACAAAAACTTTACCTCAAAGTCTTTTTTTTTTTATGTTTATTTATTATTTTGAGAGAGAGAAAGAGCAGGAAGGGCAAAGAGAATCCCAAGCAGTCTCCGTACTGTCAGCCTGGAGCCCAATGCAGGCTCAATCTCATTACTGCAAAATCACAACATGAGCCAAGATCAAGAGTCAGACACTTAACTGACTGAGCCACCCAGGTGCACCTACCTCAAAGACTTTTTAATAAGTTTTTAAAAATTTTTTGAACAGTTTTGGATTTATAGAAAATAATAAAGACAGTATAGAGAATTCCCATATATCACACACCCATTTTCCCACATCATTAATATCCTACATTAGTATGGTACCTTTGTTATTATTAACGAGCCAATATTGATACATTATGAGGAAGTGAAATTCATATTTTATTCAGATTTCCATAGTTTAATCCTGTGTTTTTCTGCTCCAGAATCCCATTCAGCATATCACTTTATATTTGGTCATTATGTCTCTTTAGGTCTCTCTTAGGATATGTTATCTGCGACAGTTTCTTAGACATTCCTTGCTTTTGATGTCCTTTGTAAGTTTTGAGGAGTACTAATCAGGCATTCTGTAGAATGTCCCTCAATTGGGATTCTTCTGATGTTTTTCTCATGACTAGACTGCGGTGATAGCTTTTTAGGAGAAAGACCACAGAGAAAAATTGTCATTTTAATCATATCCTATCAGTGGCAAATACTATCCTCATAACTTATATAACTTTTGATGTTGACCTTGACCATCTGGCTGAAGTAGTGTTTGTCAGGTTTCTTCCTGGTAAAGTCGCTCTTTCTCCACCTTCTCTTACTGTGTTCTTTGTCAGCAAGTCACTATCCCCAGCCCACAACTAAAGAGAGAAAAGAAATGGTCCAGCTCCCTGGGGCAAAGTATCTATATAAACTGGAATTCTTCTGCACAGATTTGTCTATTCACTTTATTTATTTATTTGTTTATTTATTTATTTGTTTGTTCAATCATCTATTTACATCAGTATGTAATTAATGGATTAATGGATATTTATTTTATACTTTGATATAATTAAGTACTACTTTGATATAAATAAGTACTACTTTATTAATTAAGTACTACTTTACTGCTCAAATCATTCTAGTTTTGGCCATTAGGAGATGTTTCTGGTGGCTCCTGTGTCCCTTTGACATGCACCATGACCGCGTATGCAGGGTGGGGTTTTTTTTGTTTGTTGTTTAGCCTTTTTCTTTTTTCTTTTCTTTTCTTTTTCTTTTTTTTAACTTTCTGGCATTACCGGATGCTCCAAGCTCATCCTGTAGATTTATTTCCTGCCCTCGTCACTGAATCTGCTATATCTCCAAGGAGCTATAGTTCCTTTGACTGAATAATGGTATTTGAAACCAAGATCTGGGCCATAGGTATGCTAATTGTTTCTGCAATGTCATTGCTCCTAGGCCCTGATAGCTAGCAGAGAGAGGATGTGTGTGTGTGTGTTCCTCTCATTCCATATTCTTGCCAGCAATTGGTTGGGTTTATTTATTTTTTTTTAATTTTATCCATTCTTTTAGGTATGGCATTATTGTTTTAATTTGTAGTTCCCTAATGACAAATAATGTGGAGCAGCTTTTCATATGTTTATTTGCCATCTGTATTTCTTCTCTGGTAAAGTGTTTGTGCAGACCTTTTGCCCAATTTTTATTGGATTGCTTGTTTGCTATTTGTTGATTTTTTATCAACAAATTGGAGCTCTTTATACAAGTCTTTCATCAGAAATGTGTTTTCCTGGTACTCCCGCATGCATATGCTGACATTTAGTGTTGTCTTTATTTCTCTCAGGCTCTGCATATCTCCTCATTCTTTTTTTTCTGCATCCTTTGGATTGCATACTCTCTGTTGATATAACTTCAAAACTACTGATTCTTCCATCAGTTTAAATCTACAGTTGAGCTTCCAAGGTGAATTTTTTATTTCAGTTGTACTTTTCAATTACAGAATTTCCATTTAATTGTTTTTTACACTTTGTGTCTCTTTATTGACAGTCTCTATTTCACATAACATGGCATTCATGCTTTCCTTTACTTAAAGTAAATATTTACTTCCTTTAGTTCTGTGAAAATATTTATCATGATTATTTTTAAGGGTTTTTTTTCTATTAAATCCAATATATGGGGGCGCCTCGGTGGCTCTGTCGGTTAAGCGTCCAACTTTGGCTTAGGTCATGATCTCATGGTCCATGAGTTCGAGACCCGCGTCGGGCTCTGTGCTAACAGCTCAGGGCCTGGAGCCTGCTTCAGATTCTGTGTCTCCCTCTCTCTCTGCCCCTCCCCCGCTCATGTTCTCTTTCTCTCTCTCTGTCAAAAATAAATAAACATTAAAAAAAATCCAATATATGATTGCTCTCATGGGCAGTTTGTGTTGCCTGCTAATTTCTGGTGTATGGGTCACACATTTTGCCTGTCTCATGACTTTTTTGGTTGGGAACTGGGCATTTAAGATAATATAGTTTAGAACTCTGGATGTTCATTCATCCTTAGGTTTTGTTATATCCTTGTTTATTTGTTTAGTGACTTGGTTGGTGTGTGTGTGTGTGTGTGTGTGTGTGTGTGCGCGCGCGCGCATGCATGCATACGAAGTCCATTTCCTCTGCAGTGTAAAGCCTTTGTTGTTGCTCTCCAGAGGATGCAACATGCTCACAGTCACTTGGGATGACCATGATTTTAGCAGAGGTCTTTTCATCTCTTTTCATCTCTTTCTTTGATCATATCCCACTGTTAGGCCCCACTAACTCCCAGCAATAGCATGAACTCTTTTTTTTTTTAATGCTGTGGGGAATAAGTTGTTCCGCATTCATAAGCGATTAAATTTGGGTCCCTTTGAAGCATGGTTTTTGAGGATAACATTTGAGGCTTGTTCTAACTTGAGGCAGCCTCCTCCCCACTTTCTCCCACCCTGCATCTTTCCAGGCAAACCAGCTGGCCTGAAGTTTGACCAATGATTCCACCAATCTATTAATCTCCTTTTGCCATAAAGTCACTTTTGTTGGGGGACACTTTTGACGTCTCTGTTCCTAAGGCCTTTCTTCCCTTTTGGGTAAAATCTCTAAGACTCAACTCCTAGACATGGGAGTAGTGATAGTGACCCACTTCTCTCCATGTGATACCCCAGCTTTAAGAGTGGGTCACTGGCAGTGTGGGGGGTGGGGAGGGCACCCAGGTGGCTAAGTCAGTTAAGTGTCCGACTTGGCTCAGGTCATAATCTCATGGCTATTGAGTTTGAGCCCCATGTCAGGCTCTGTGCTGACAGTTCAGAGCCTGGAGCCTTCTTCGGGTTCTGTGTCTCTCTCTCCCTCTCTCTGCCCCTTCTCCACTTGCACTCTGTCTCTCTCTCTCTTAAAAATAAACATTAAAAAAAAAAAAAGAAAAAAGCATGGGTCACCAGGTAGGCACAGCAAGCAGCCTCTGATCTCAGCTTGCTCCTTCCAGTCTGGAACAACTGCCTTACAACTGAGCTTGGTCCCAAGGTGATCAGGGCCTGGTATTTTTGTTATGCCACACCTAGGGTAGAGTCTCTACCTTACGAGTGTGGACTGGGTGGAAGAAGGGATCCACAAACTTGATCACACTCACCTAGAATTTAATCTCCACAACACATAGCTGGAAGGAGGTGAGAAAGGCTGTAGGCCTGGCCCTTGTGGGAAGTAATATAGTCTACTACTGGTGGGTGGGAGAGATATAAGGAGGGAGTTCTGTGTCCTTGGCTGCACCTGAGTGAATTGGACCTTTTGTCAGACCGAGCTGGGAAGGCACAGGCAGAGAGCAGGTTATGATTCAAAGGCTGTAGATTCTCACTGTTCTTACCAAGTTTTAATATATTTTCTTGAATGAATGTTTTTTTCACTTGCTGCATGCTCTTAGCACAATTTCCACAGATCTCTTTTTCTTTCTCTTTCAGAGGGCATACATGCCCACAGCCAGGAATATCATCCACTTGGTGCCAAAAAACCAGTGGGCAGTGGGAGGGATGCTGGCACCATTAGCCTACCCAGACTGCTGTTGCCTGAAATCAGAGTGGCCACAGTTCCAGGTTCAAGCTCATGAGGTGATGTGAGGTGGGAGCAATCCCTGGCCTTGGAGTCAGGGGCCCTAGGACAGAGTAGAAGAGCTATGGACTTGCTGGTTGTCTCAGGTGAGCCTTGGGTCCACACATTTCAGTTTTCACAGGTTAATGTGGGCACAGAGCCCAAACCACAAACCTCTCATGGCCACTGATGAGAACAGGTGTACAGAGCAAAGCAGCAATGGGCGTCATGTTGATGTCCATCAGCATCTTATTGTCCACGTCAGGCAACCTGATGTTGCCATACTTCACCTCATGCTGGTTTCATCATAGTGCAGGATCAGCAGCATCTACAGGAGGCCCAGGCAGATGCCGAATGGAAGGAAGCATGCCACCTGAGCTGGCCGCCAGCACGTTCTTGAGCATGTCCAGGCGGTAGTAGAGGCGCTCTTCCTCCTCCTGTTTATAATTGGGGTACACATCTGCCAGTTCGTCCACCAGAGCTCCAAGCCTGTCATAGACCCTCAGCTGGTCCTCATCACCCAGCAGCCCTGCAAACCGCTACCCGGTATATCAGTGGCACCACCTCCATGGTCCAACCCCACTGTAGCACTTGGGTGGTCACCCCATTTTCCAGAGATTTTTTTAAATGTTTGTTTATTTTTGAAGGAGAGAGTGAGAGAGAAAGAGAGAGCATGAGTGGGGGAGGAGCAGAGAGAAGGGGAGACACAGATCCAAAGTGGGCTCCAGGCTCTGAGCTGTCAGCACAGAGCCCGACGTGGGGCTTGAACTCACAAGCTGGTGAGATCATGACCTGAGCCAAAGTCAGACGCTTAACCAACTGAGCCACCCAGGTTCCCCTCCAGAGATTTTTAAATCGTGTTTTTTAATATATAATTTTACCATTTATTCTTCTTTTGAGGAACTGGGCCATGAAACTTATGCTGCCATTCTGAAGTGGACCTTGGCTGTAGTTTTTTCAAAAATGTTCTTCATCAAGTCAAGAATTTCCCTTCTAGCCCTAGTTTGCAGACTAGTTTTTAACTCTATTCTAGTTCTCCTCTAAGCCTTCCCTGTATGTAAATCCAGGCTGTCACTTATTAACTGTGGCATATTGAGCAAGCTAATCCTTGCTCTTAGTTCTAAGTATGTATTCATTAAATACTTCATATACTTATTCAAGATCACTTTATCCCCCCTAAAACTTCAGTTTTTAATGAAGAAATATCAATCCCCACAACCACTTTCAACTCTTTTATCTATGCTTATGTTAAACATGTCCATATTTTAAAATCATATGTATATGTTGCCATTTGTTGACTTTTCAGCTTTAAAAATTATTAAATTCATACATTCAAATATGAGAATTTCCATACTTAATTCTTCACATCCCTAACCCTTTCAATACAGCTATATTAGAATTATTATTTTATCAATATTCGTATGACTGCATAAATTTTGTTCATAGGAAAAACACATAAGGGTACTATGATGATGTTTCCTTTCTTACACAAAATTTTCCTTCCTAATAATCACTTTGGTTTTTATCTTTGATTAATATTTTTATCACTAATTCAGATGCAAGATTTTCTAGATGCCAAATAACCTATCAATTCCAGGTTATTCTTGCCCATGTTTCATCCAGGGCCCCTGCCCTTCTTCCCCAGTCTGTACTGGTTGTTCTCTGGGACTGTGGTTAGTGACCATGCAACCTAAGGGAGGGGAGCATGGTGGGTGGGATACATAGGTCTTTAAACTTTGATATGTTTTCTGTGGTGAACTCAAAAAGTAAAAGTAAGAAGTACAGTTTCAGGTGGGTGCTAACTTAATATGCACACCTAAAACATCTCCACTTCTTCTAATTCTCATATTTTTTTCCTAATTACACAAAATTATACTAAGAATCATCTGGAAGAATAAGTGCTTGTCACAAACATTTAGCACACAAGGCAATATGGTAGGCTGTCAAAATATACAAGTATATATATATATATATATATGTGGAACTAGATAAAAGTACAGAAATAAACCCAAATTACTTTAAAAGCTCAAAGTATGTTGGGGTTCCCGGATGGCTCAGTTGGTTGAGTGTCTGACTCTTGATTTCGGCTCAGGTCATGACCTACATGTTCATGAGTTCGAGCCCCGCATCAGGCTCTGTACTGACAGGATGGAGCCTGCTTGGGATTCTCCCCTTCTCTCTGTCCTTCTCCTGTTCACATGCTCTCTGTCTCTCTTAAAATAAACAAATAAACTTAATAAAATAAAATAAGATTCCAAAATATCTTAAAGGTGTAATTTCAAATCAATGGAGAAATAATGGTGTTGGGAAAACTAGCCTGTCATTTAGAAATAAGGTTGGATTTCTGTTCACATCTTAAATCAAACTATATTTCCTATGAACAAAATATGTAAGAATCCAAACTGAATACAAATAGTAGAGGAAGTAATCTTGAGAAAGGACTTTGCTACCAAAACAGCAAATCTAGAAATCATAAACAGAATAACTGAAGTTTGAGATTCTTCTGATCATTTGCATGTTTGCCCTCAATCCATTTCCCAACTTCTCCTGTGTTTTGTTTCATAATCAAATGACCTCTCTAAACTCTTGTTTCCCAGACTCCTTTCAACTAGCTTCTGGCTAGATTTGGACAATGGGAGGTACTGATAAGAAATTAAAGAGTCTGGGGAAAGAAATCACAGTATTTCTCCCCTCTTTCTCTGCTGTAAGCAGTGTCTCCAGCACAACCAGCCTCCTCATTAATTCCAGCTCCTGAAGGAAAACGCTGCATGTGGCCAGAATCATGGATTCTGTTAATACCACTCCTCCCTCCCTATTGGAACCTTCCACCATGAGTAATCTCTGGGTTGCCTTACTATTCCATGTTTGACATTTTTGCTTTTGCAACTCTTTGGAGCTGTTTACTGAATTAATTTTTTATTTCTTTTAACTAGTGGGCAAGAACACAGTTCTCCTGGGTAGACCATCTTACAATGACCATGTAAAACTTTAAAACTGCTATATAATTAAGAAAAAAACAAACAGAGTTAACAGCCAGATAAGATTACAAGAAAAATATTTAAGACATTTATGAGATTAAAGATTAACACCTTTAACATATAAAGAGCTTTCACAATTGCTATGAAAAAGGTGAACATCTAAATAGAAAGAAGGACTAATGGACATAAAAAAGAGAAGAAATACAAATAGCCAATAAATTTAAGAAACTATGTTTAGTTTATTTAAATTTAAATTAAGGGGCCCCTGGCTGGCTCAGCTGGTAGAACATGAGACTTTTAAAAAAAACTTTTTTAATGTTTATTTATTTTTGAAGGAGAGAGAGAGACAAAGCGTGAGCTGGGGAGGGGCAGAGAGAGAGGGAGACACAGAATTCTAAGCAGGCTCCAGGCCATGAGCTGTCAGCACAGAGCCTCATTTGGGGCTCAAACTCACAAGCCATGACATCATGACCTGAGCCAAAGTTGTACACTTAACTGACTGAGCCACCCAGGCACCCCTGAACATGTGACTCTTGATATCAGGGTTGTAAGTTTGAGCTCCAGGTTGGGTGTTGAGATTACTTACAAATAAAACCTTTAAAAAAATAAATTAAGAAAATTAAAACATCATTGAAGCTTTATTTATTTTATCTTTGGGGATGAGGAGAAAGAAGAGATATCAGTTTGGCAAAAATTAAAAAGGATAATGATAGACAAACTGTTGGGAGTATCATGAAGTAGGGACTTCTCCCAGATTTATACGATCTTTCTGGATGGCAAGTTAGTGAAAAAGATTAAAAACCTTTGAAATATTCATGCACTTTGATCCAGACATTTTACTTTTGATGAATAAGAAAATAAGGGTATATTTAAATAGATATTATTTAGTGCCTATTTATGATAGATGGAAGTAGAATTAAACAAAATACCCATCAAAATGGAATGAATTTAAAGTGGTACATAAAGCCTCATGGTAACCACAAAGCCAAAAACTACAATAGATATACTAAAGAAAGGAATCAAAGCATACCACTACAGAAAAATCATCAACTCACAGTGACAGAAAGAATGAAACAAAAAGACTATAAAACAGCCAGAAAACAGTAAGATGGCATTAATAATTCCTTATCTGCATTCAGTTATCCCACATTCTACAGCAGACAGGAAAAAAAAGAAAACCTTGGAAGCCATGGATTTATAGGTCCAGGGTGTACAGATCATGGATTTTCAATTACACCAATTAACTACCACTCCTAGAAAGCAACGAAAAAATCAAGGTCCAAACATTATTAAAGGAGTTTATCATATCATTATCAGAAAAAGCCTAGGCATTGAACAAAAGATTGTCTAAAACTCAAAAGACATATACAAACCAAACCACTTGAAAAAATTCCACCTTTTGCTCACATGACAGAATAGGGAGGCTTCAAAGATAACAGGGATCTCCCAACTACTATTAATCAACACCTTAGGAGAAACAGATCTTACCATTTTGGGGGAATGAAGTACCATTAGTTCTTACAAACACAGGAGCAACAGTATCAGTTCTTAACCCCACCAGCCTCTCTTTTCCCCTTCCTCAGAGTACAGAAACACTTCAAATGGTGGGAGTTTCCAATAACCCTATGACTTTTTAACTCCTTGTTTATCTCCTTTTAACAGGGACCACTGCTGGTCACACACGAGTTTCTACTCATCCCCACAATTCCTGTTCATTCACTAGGACATGATTCTCTCAAGATCTTTCAGGACCATATTTCTTTCTCTTAAAAGGGATAAATATCTCTAGAAACAACAGATCAACAAAACATAAAAGAATTTACAATAAATGGGTCAATACCAATACCTGTCTTTCCCATAATTCAAATTACACAGCATCTACTTCTTGACACTGTCCCTGACATCCTTTGGTTTAAATGTTCTGCTGACATTGGACACATACACTCTGCTCCTTCTATAACAATTCAGATGGACTCTTCTAAGCCACTTCCCAATATTAAGCAATACCCATTGAATACTGAAGATATTAAAGACATTAAACCCACAATCAAGGAATATTAAATAAGAGTTTAATTATTCCATGCACTAGCCCTTATAATATCCCAATTCTTCCTATACAAAAACCTCACGGAAAAGGGCAGAGATTTGTGCAGGACCTAAGAGCAATAAATTATAGTTATACCTTGTCACCCAGTTGTGCCTAATCCTCATGCTCACAGAATCCAAAGCAGGCTCCAGGCTCCAAACTGTCAGCACAGAGCCTGATGAGGGGCTCGAACTCACAAGCCATAAGATCATGACCTGAGCTGAAGTCAGATGCCCAACCTACTGACCCACCCAGGTGCCCCTGAACTTTTTGCTTTAACATGGGCAAAGGATAAAATAGCCAACACATACAGGAAAGGGTGATATGCTTTTGGAGCTACAAAGTATTTCAGAATGGTCTGGAAACAGAGGATTTCTAACTTCTACTGGGCAACAAATTAAAAATAATTCTTATGCCCTGAAATTACTCGATCAACTCAGTTACCCAAACAACTATCTATAATTAAAATTCCTGTTCATTATGCAGCAAACGTGGAGGAAATTAAAGGCAATTAAATGGCAGATAGCATAGCAAAAAATTGCAACTTTACAAAATCATTTCACATTAAAATTAATGTCAACCTTAATTCCTTTAGAGACCTTAAACAAACTCATTTTGAGTGACCTGAAACAATTTAGGATATTCAACATAATGTCACTCTTAATGAAATAAAGAAGTAGATAGAATCAAATTGTAAATTTGATCCCAACACCCACCTTTGGTCCAGCCCAAATAGGCAGCCTGTCCATGACTGCCTATAGAAAATGATTTTAAAATTTAACCATAAAATGACCCTCTGGAACATGGATAAAATGATGGACTGGGGACAACAGTTTTTGCAGAACCCACCTCATAAAACTGCAGCAGAAATTTACCATTGTTTAATTTGCCACACTCATAATCCTGGGAAGCCTACTCATATTTCTATGTCGCATTTCCCATTACCTTTAGAACCTTTTGAAGTTTGGTGGGTTTTATCCATATGTCCCCCTCACAAGGATACAAATATGTACTGGTAATGGTATGCATGCACTCTCATTGGGTGTAAGCCTGTCCCTGCATCAGCAGAAGTCAAGATATTATTACAGAAAATCATACCTAACTAGGAATTTCATCTGAATTACATAGTGATGGAGGAATTCATTTCACAGGACAAATAGGCAAGGCACTTTGTGAAATTTAATCTATTCTACAGCATTTTCACTGCACCTACCATCCCAATCATCAAGGCCAGCAGAAAGAATCAATGGCATAATTAAAACACAGCCACAATTATAGAAGCTTTTAATTTACCCTGACCTAAGACTCTGCCACTTATGTTATAAAAATCTAAGGTCCACACCCTTTGGGAAACATATACAATCTTCCTTTGTCACAACTGGAAGACCTAGACTCTGGGGCTTATAAGCCCATACCAGTCAAAGGAGAAATGCTTGAATACTATAAAGAACTGATAAAAGCCTTGAAGAAAAATTCATTCTTGGTAGAAAAACCTTTTTACAGCATGTTCTCCTGAAGACCTCCTCTACTATGATCTACAGGCTGGAGATTTTGTCTACTGACAAAGACATCTCCCCAAAGACACCCTACAACCCTGATGGAAACGACCCAACTGAATACTGTTAACCAACCCTTGCACAGCTAAACTCAAAGACATTGACTTTTGGATTCATGTTTCTCATTTAAAGAAAGTCCCAGCCCCTCAGTGAACATCAGAACCAACTGCAGACCTAAAACTCGAAGTGACTCAGAGTTGAAGCAGAGTACCTCTGAGTACACAGTTGACCCAAGATGCTGCAACAAATACTGTTTACTTCAAGTCTTTTTCTCCCCCTTTTACCAATAACTTATTTTTTTAAAAACTTTTTTTAAGTTTATTTATTTTGAGAGAGAGAGAGAGAGAGAGAGAGAGAGAAGGGGGGGGCACGTGAGCAGGGAAGGGGCAGAGAGAGAAGGAGGGAGAGAATCCAAGCAACCTCCACACTGTTACTGCAGAGCCCAATGTGAGGCCTGACCCCACGAACCACAAGATCATGACCTGAGCCAAGATCAAGAGTTGGACACTTAACCAACTGAGCCACCCAGGCTCCCCAATAACTTGTTATTTTCTCTATAACCCTTCTCATAATCATCTTATTGGGGAAGCTCCTTTATCTACTTTTCTATGAAGGAATATAACACCATTTATAACATGTATTCTGTACTCCTTCTTGTGGACCTCTTTGCACAAAGTGAAGATTCCAGGAATGGGTTTATGCTTGGCATTTAAACTTGAAGAGCACCCCTCAGATTTTTGGGGAAATTAGTTATGAAGGACTATTAAAATATTGAGTATTTTTCCTAATAAGCATCCTAATGCTTTTTGCTATATTACACAGTAGGATTCCTTTTTGGATGGTAAAACCTTATAGTATTGGAAAAACCCATTTTTCATATTGGTTACTGCATTAGAGACTGAATTTATTGCCTGTTAATTGCTCTAGCCTGCTTGGAATTCATACAGTAATCAACATATCAAACCAACTTTCTCTAAGTTCTTACAATGGCCTCTGTTACTAGGAATAATTCTAGTCCCTGGGTTAACATTTTACTTTTTCTTATTACCCTCATTGCTGATGGTCAAGTCTTATCACATCCTTTTGCTCCCCTGCAAAAATCTTCTGATTCTGACTTTCTGATTCAAACAGTCTTTCTGACTGTTGGATTTGTGCCAGAGCAAACCATCCTTATGATGTGCCTGAATTAATAGCTTGGCGTTTATCCCTAAAGGGTTAGAAAAACTTAACGGGTAACGTAGGATTCTCTTTTTGTGTCTTGGAAATATTCACCAACTTCCATCTGGAAAACATGCCCCAAATACAAATACCTTCTATTGGATTCCCCTACTCATAAGGGAATACCTTTAACTCAGATATGGGCCTTGACTAATAATCATTATGTTTTGAAAAATATAAATGGTACAAGTAAAACATTAGATTATCTTTTACTGAATATTTGTAACTATACACTCTTATATGATTCAGGTGACCATGATTTCACTTCACATTGGAGTCTATACAACTACAAAACGCTTCTTTGTAATGTATTCTTGTGGTGGAGAAATGAGATCTATAATGGAACTGGATATTGGGAAGCAATATCCCTTTTATTGGCACAATGTGGGACACTGATAAAAAAAACATCTGGAGAATGGTAAAAACTTAATTCCTTCTGTCTTCATCCCAGAAGCTTCCCATATCTTAACATGAATCTGACTCACAATAATCAAACTCATTTATTGCTTCAAGTATATAGAAATATAAGATGCTCTTAAAATCACTGAGAAAATTCCATAAATCAGATGATTATGTACTCTGTGAAGATGATTACATTTTGATCATGAGATTTCTTCCTTTGAAACTGATAAAAAAGAGCAGAAGGACCCCACTTATGCCTCACCCCTAGAAGGTTCTGGATTTGTTTGTTTGTTTATGTGGTGCCAATATTCACTCTACTCTTCCCATTAAATGGAAGGGGTGTTGTGGGATTGTTGCTCTTACCACTGATGCCAACATTAGAAAAACTCTTCCTTCCACTGCTCATGTACCAAATCTGAGATCCTTCTCATATCAATTAAAAAGAACTTGGCAAAGCTGGGAAAGTTATAATTCTGCATTGATACAAAGCAATTGTAGACAGAAAGGGCCTTGGTTACTTTGCATGAGCATTCTTTCCTTGGGTTGGAATAACAGACTTGAAAAAGGCAATACATAACCTATCCATAGTCTAAGTGACCACCACCTTCAATGCTTCTGTTCAAGCATTTGGGTATCAACAAACTCAAGTTGGTAGCCTGGTAGAAATTATCCTACAAAACAGAAGGGCACTTAACATCTTAATGGCCCAATGGAGAGGTACTTATGCCCTATTAGAAGAATTTTTTTTTTATGTTAATTGATTCGGCAGAATAACACAAGAACTAAAATCTGTAAACGATAGTACCAACCTGTTAGCTGACAGGACACAGGCCAGGACTTGGAGATTATTTTAATATCCTTAGTATCCTTAATATCCATCAGGAATAGGATCATGGTTAATAACAATAGCACAAACTGGTTTATTACTATTTTTCTTAATAACATGCATGTTATGTGAACCAAATGATTGCTAAAAATTGGAACCTCTGCTGTCACTTACCCAACCATGCAGCTTATGTTTGCACTGATGACCATGTTGATGCTTTTCATCAGGATGGATTTTATGGACCAGAAAAACTAGAGTGGAATTAATCCACCCTGGTCTCAAGGGACTAATATTACCCTATTGATTTTTTTTTTTTTCTCTAGGGAATTATGAGCAAAAGGGGAAATGTGAAAAGAGTTGTCAGCAATTACTCCATTTTTGTACTTTCGACTCAATCTTGTTAAAATATGTACTGGCCTTGCTAACTTGCCTACAATTGGTATAAGATTTTTACTTCCTTAGATCTGCTCTATCACACTAACAGCTTACTGAGCCCTTAGATACTTAATAATCCAACATTCTTAACAATTTCCTAGATTAATGTGTAATGTCCACAAGACTTTTAAAATATTATTGCTAATTGCTCTTCTTATGCTCACTACCTTGCTAAGAAAGTTCCACCTAAAACCTCTACAAGTGCCTGATTATGGTTACTCCCACAGGCTGATTTATTTGAGCCTCCATATGGCATAATAAAGTCCTCAGAAGAGGAAACTGTCTAAGAACCATTTCCTGATTGCTTCCTTGTTGCTCAAATATGGCCTGACCCTAAACGACAGTGACTCCTTGAAACAATAATCAAAGATTAAAAACTTCCCCTCCCCACCCTAACTTGAGACATTACCTTCTGGGTAAATCTATAGATGATTGCCAATGCTTTCAGAAAAAGATCTAGATGGGAAGGGGGAAAAAGTGAAATTGAAACCATGTCCTATAGGGTGAATGAGGTTAAAATTGTCACAAGCAAGATCTTCACTGACCCCCCTCTCCCTTCTTCTTCACTGGAATGTTAACCTTATGTTTTAGAGGCTCCAGCCAGCCTAGGCCAGTTTTAGCTTGACCACTGAATCACACCTGCATGGATAGGCCATGGAGTGTCCAACAGCTACCTCTACCTCATTATAATGTTAAAATCTCCATCCAAGGAGGAACACAAGCTTCATTAACATACACCTGGTGTAGTCTCTATCTGTAACTCACCAAGACGTAAACTGATTTGGTTACAAAATGAATTGGAGTAACTCAACTCAAGGGGTTTTAAAATGGAGTGGGAAGGCCAGTAAGGAACTGGGCCTTGTGCACATCTTTGGTGTATGAACCATGAATTATGAACTGGACCAAACTGTAAATATTCAAAGAACTCAGCCTGCAATTTGCTACAGTGAGAGGTGCTGAGCTGACCTTAGCAACCAATTTAGCCAAGATTAGTTTTCTGCCACCAACAGCAATCAAAATTCTTTGTAAACAATACACAGGAGCGTCCCCTTTTGTTTTTAAAAACCTTTCACTTTGTTCCCTAGGGGGGCAAAGTTTGGGTTGCTACCTGAATCTGTGCTCCCCAAACTGCAATTCTGAGATCTTACATAAATGCTTTTATTTCAACTCTGCTTCTTTGCTCAGTTGACAATATACTTGAAAGCTGCTAAGAGGGTAAAATTTTTTTTATAATGTTTATTTTGAGAGAAAGCATGTATGAGCAGGGGAGAAAAGGAGAAAGAAAATCTCAAGAAGGCTCCGTGCTCTCAGCACAAACTGTAAGATCACGGTCTGAGACTAAATCAAGAGTCCTAATATGCTGAACGGACTGAGCCACCCAAGCTCCCCAGAGAGTAAATTTTAAAATTTCTCACCACACACATAAAAAGGGTAATTAGGTAAGGTGATGGGGTGTTAACTAACATACTGTCATCATCATTTCATAAATATATACATGTATCAAATAATCATGTGCGGCTTAAACTTACACAATGTTATATGCCAATTATATTTCAATAACACTGGAAACAAATAATGAAACCAATCCATTATGTACGTACCTGGCGCTGTTGTTCTTCAGGGGAAAGCCTCAAGGAACAGGCACGATGGTCTCCCGAGATGAGTTCATGAGTTCTTGGCTCGCTGCTACAGGGAACAACCACTGGCCCCAAGGATATGCCATGGAATGAAGCACTGAGGATGCTATAACCCCGAAACCTTGGAAGACCTCAGACTGAGGCCTCCATGCCAGGCCAGAAGCCCACGTTGCTGACTGCTGGCCTTCGGGCTCCTGGAAGGAAATGCATAGACTTGTACCGCACATGCGTAGTGCACTCCCTCATTCTGGTCTCTGGCAGTCCCACCCCTACCCAGGCTGCCGGCTGGGGACCCGGTCCCAGACACCAGCCAGGCACCCTGGGATGAGGAGTTTCAGCAATGCGACTCTGACTGGGGCGAGGGGGAGACTTCAGCATGGATTGAGGTTTGCTTGATAGATGGTGTGAGCCAGACTGCTTCCATTCGGAGAGAAAGGGTTCCTGACACCTGGGTACCCAGGTGTTTCTCATCCCAAGAAGCTAATTGTGATGTAGATTTATGCTTGTTGCTAGAAGCAGAGTTCTTTTTAATACTGTTAAGTTAAAACACTCTTTCCAATATGATTCCACCTTCCTAAATGAATATGAGAAATAATTCTGAAAAGATATGCATAAGTGATATTAGTAGTTGTTTTAGGTAGCCACCATGTGTGTATAGTTTTTAATTTTAATTTCCTTTTATTAGTTTCTGGTTTTTATTTGACGTTTCATGTTGATAAATGTAAACATAAAGAACTGGAGAATATTGGCATTATCTGCTGTCCATGAAGCTACCTTCATTTAATGTTTTTATGGCAGTGTCAGATGGACATATCTGGTGAAGTCTGGCTGGCTTGAGTTAGCAGCTGATCCTCAGGTTTGAAAGCCAGCTTGAGTCAATATGATGGAATGAGTGTGTCGCTCATTCATTAAAAGAGGAGCCAGCCTCTTTCTCCCAAGCATTGAGGGTTTGAAGTGGCCAATCGTAGTCATCCCACTTTACTTTCTCTGAAAGTGCTTTGATTTCAGGCCCATCCAGAGCTCTAGCAGGAACCTAGGTAGTGAATGATAAGGTTGAGTGATCAGCTATAATGAGCCCAGGAACATCCACATATACTTGTATAAGTAGAAGAGAGACTACGTAGGAGAACAAAGGAGAGAATAGAACCGGTCTTATTTTTAAGATTCTATTTATAAGTAATCTCTACACCCAATGTGGGGCTTGAACTTACAACCCCGAGATCAAAAGTCATATGCTCTCCCGAATGAACCAGCTAGGCACCGCTGAACTGTTATTGCTGTTGCTGAGTGCTTTTGTAGTTGGAAGCTCTCACAACATTTTCAGGAGGAGGGCAGGAATATTTGTCGACTAAATTATTGTGGTTTGATGGCACTAGGAGAAATTCAGGCCAATAATACTTCTGGGTTCTTCATTAGAGAAACCATTATCAGTTTAAAGCTGAAGAGTGTAGAGGTCCTTTATAAAACAAACCTTTGATATAGACTGGGGTTAGGCTACTAATGTGATTTCCCTGACATTGGATTGTTGTCATTTTCTTTAATAAAAAGATTGGTTATCAGCCTTCAGGAGAGACTTTCTAGCGTTCTTTGCTTCATACAATCAAAGTATGATCTTTGAAAAATAAACTCAGCCCTAAGTCTTGCTAATGATGTCTCTGGCCCAAAGGGCTGCCTCAATACAAACTCCCTTCTCATTCTTTCACACTAATGTTCCTTTACTAGAAATCCCTATCTATTTCCTAATAATGTCCATTGTGCATTGTTTGAAAACAAAACAAAACCTATTTGCAGTTATGGAACTTACCCAATTCCCAGTCTCTGAGGGTCAAACTTTTAATAAAGTCTCTAGTGAGGACCTTCAGGCTTACTAAAAATTT
Organism: Panthera uncia; assembly: GCF_023721935.1. Lineage (NCBI taxonomy): Eukaryota > Metazoa > Chordata > Mammalia > Carnivora > Felidae > Panthera > Panthera uncia. Next base: position 45,441,329 of record NC_064810.1, read on the forward strand.
CACTAGGTATTATTAATTCATGCAAATCTCTTCAGCTAACCAGTTAAAATGAACCAATTCATACAAAGACATTAATGATTTTAGCAGCATGTTCTAAAAAATGAAAAGACAAAAGCGTTAACAAGACAGCAATAATTACAACAAAATTACTATACTAGTATAACAAAGCTTCATAATATCGATAAAACATCCACTGTTAATGAAAACTTTCCCTGGTGGTCCTTCATACAGTGTTTCTATCTTGAAAAAAAAAAAACTGTTCACTGGTGTTACCAAGCTCTCTTACATATTTGTGAGATAAAATGTTAACATTTTTCAGTGTTATGGTTCACTTCTGACCACCTATTTGCTGTAGGCAACACCTTGCTTTACTATGCCGCAGGACCCAGTCAGTTAATGGATAGTACCATCTCAGAATGTATGGTGAGTTGTACAAAAAGTTAAGTTTAAATATTAACCAAAATATGTAAAAATAACTTGATTAAAATCAATCTTATTGATCTCCAGTTTGTGATCCTCTTGTGCAGAATTTGAAACATGAGCTGAGAATCACGGGACATAGTCCTAAGTGACATGAGAAATGTTTTAAGAATCCATGAAACTTGATGTCAACTTGATGATAAGTTGGATATGGGGGGTGAGGATAATGTCAATGTCATAGATGGTCCTGAAGGTTTGAACCTGAAGGTGTTGAATGTCTCCCTGTTGCTGTTAGGATATGCTTGAGAATCTTGACCCTGGACTATGAGGTCCTGTGATATCTGCCCCCTGACTCCCATTCTAACCTCGTTTGCCACCGCTACTCCACTAATTTACTGTGCTGTAGACACTCTGGTTTCTTAGTTCCCAGAATACACCAGGCTACTTCCCAACTCAGAGCCTACAAATGCTATCTATGTTATAAATGCCATTTGTTTCACTTCTTCCCCAATATCTGGTTAATTCACATATTGTCAAGGCTTTAGCTTATGTGCCGTTTTCTCTGGGAAAATTTCCCAACTTCTATCCCCAGACGGGGGTAAGACCTCTATTATATATACTTCTCATCATAGCTCTTAGTAGAGTTGTAATGATTTGTTTAGTGTGTTTCTCTGCACCACAAGATGATAAGTTCCATGAGGGCAGGGACCACGTTAGACTTGCTCACTGCCCATCCCAGGAGACTGCCCTCACCTTATGTGTTATTTCCTCAGGGATACTTTTCCTCTCCCATCTTCTACATTCTGTGACAACATGGGGAAGTTAATAGGGAAAGCTCTTTCTTGGTACAGGTAATTTCCCTTGCAAGTGTGGTAAGTTTGAGGCATGATTAGATATTATGGAAATATCCCACAGACATCAGTTATGTGGAGTGATCAGGGCTGTAGATGATGATCTGGAAGTCAGCTGCATCCAGCTGTGAGTTACTAATTTCTAAGAGAAAAGAAAGGGTCAGATGGAACTTCAAAAATGCCTATGTTAAGATGGAAACAATGTTAAGAATGACAGGATGGTTGAATTTTCAAATATTTTAGAAAGGTCAAAGAGAACAAAGGTTCTGAAAAGATAATTTGACTTGATGGACAGGTCATTGGGGAGTGCAGTCTTTACAAAATGATGGGAATGAAATCTGGGTTGCAGGTAATTTAAGAGAGTTAATGAAAACAGCAGGTATAGAATTCTTTTGAAAAGTGTGGTGCTAAAAATGGAGAGAAATGGGACAAGAACTAAAGAGGTGATAGTGAGGTCAATTAAGGTTTTCCAAAATAGGGCAGAACTGTGCAGCTACAGGGGAGAAAAACAACAAACAAACGCCACTTTCACAGTGGGAGTCTGAAGTCCTTTGAATCTTTTGACCACTTTTTTTTTTTTTTAAGAAATACTATTTCCTTGGCTTTTACTACACTACACTATCTCTCCTCCTCTTCATTTAGCTCTCTCTCCTCTCTTTTTTTTCTCCCCTTCCCCCACCTTGGAGCTGTGCTTTCCAATAGTAGCTCGTAAACACATAGCTAGTAAGTACTTGAAATGTATATAGTCTGAATTATTATGTGCTGTAAATGTAAAAATCACACCAGATTTTGAAGGCTTGGAAGGAAAATAAGTTACAATACCTTATTAATAATTCCATATGGATTGTTGAGGTTATAATATTTTATATATATTGAGTTAAATAAAATATATTATTAAAATTAATCTCATATTTTTTACTGTGTTGTTATGTGGGTCCCTTGCCCATCTCCCCAGCCTCTTGTGCACCATTTACCCCAAGTGTCTGCCTCATGACCCTCTTTCACTACCTGGAAATTGTCACTCTCCTTCCAGAAATCGGGTCTTTGTATGTTTTTCTCACAACTCACCCACTTTACCTTTTCCTGGTAAAATCTGTTCAGCTTCGAGATTTGAGTTTAGTCATCACTTCTTCAAGGACATCTTTCTATCACTTCCCCCACACCCTTACCCTCCACAAGTACTAATGACAGTGGTGACCATAGTGGTGGTGAGTAATGACAACATTTAGCATTTATATATACTGGAATCTCTTCTACTGTTTTAAACATAATTCATTAAATCTTCAAAACTACCTTTTCATTCCCCATTTTAAGACTATAATCCATTATAAAAATTCTTTTTTTTTTGATGTGCAAATTGACTCACAGAGAAATTAACTAATTTTCCTGAGATCAGTTAGAAAGTGCTTAGCCAAGATTCAAAATTAGGCATTCTTGTTCCAAAACCCATGGGGTTAACTACTATACTATTCTGCCTTTTCAGACTAGGCTACACTAGGCTAAGCTTCTCTATTATGTTTCCAATAATCTTACCTTTGCAATAGTGAAGTTGTAACTACTTAATAATTAATTTAGGTGATTATCTCTCTCCCATAAATTTTTCCAATTATGTAAAGAGAGGGGAAGCAGATACCATATCTGCTTTTGTTTCGTGTTTAACCATAGTGCCTAGCATTGTAGCTGGCATAAAGTAGACACACAATATAGTTGGATACAAGTATGCAAAATAAATGTGTCAATATATGAAAGAAGGAAGGAAGGAAGGAAGGAAGGTAGGAAGGAAGAAAGGGCAAGTTCCTCCATATCTCCAGTTATGGATTTCTCTACTGAGCACAGCTTAATCTACTACTTTCTATTTCTCAAATCCTACATGTGTCTAAGGAAGTCAGACTCTGGCAACAACAAATTCAGTGATCCTGTCTAGTATGTACTAACTTAAGAATTTCTGAGCAATTAGTTGATTATGGATAGCTGATTCATTCAATATTATTTTAGGCAGAGCATGTCAAAATCGGATCAGCCATTAAGTAATCTGCTATGACATAATTATGAGTACCAAGTTCTCTAATTACACCCATACTGCAGCCAGATTTGGGCTACTTTCTAGTCCTCCAATACTTCATGAGCTTTCATGCCTCTGACACTTTGCTTAGCATTCCCTTTCCAACTTTTCTCTGCTAAGAAAATGTCTACATATCTTTCAAGGCCAGGGTCAAATGTCCTCTCCTGGGTAATCTATAATAAAACACCCCTTATCACTTTTTGTTGTGTATGTGTGTGTCTTATAGAGATGCTAGACCTAACTGGAGGATATTTTAATATGATTGCTCAGTTGAGGATATGTCTGTATCCTTGTGGTTAAGGTTGGAAGGTCCACCGGAGAGCTGGGCATGCAGTGTCAGTCCCATGGGGAAGGGTTAAGCCCTCAGATTCAGAACCCAGGAGTGGAATGCCTGCTCACTCTTTCATCTTTCACATTTTTAGAAATGGATACCTTGGGGCTGAGCCAGGTCTGAACTTCCAGGTAACTGGGAAAAGACATCTGCCTCTTAGAAGTAGATTTGGAGATAGGTAAGGAGGCCTTGCCATAGCGAACCATAAGTGTAAGATGAGCGACTCACTCATGTAAACCAGATTATCAAGATCAGCAGGCTTCAGACTATTTCAGCACTCTGATCTGTCACAATCAGTTATGAGATGCATCACAATTGATGCATTTCTAATAATAAATAGTTTAATACGATTTACCTTTTCAAAATATAACTAGAGTCAATTCCAGATTATCTCAGGAATACTTTGCTCACTCCTTTGCATCAAAATATATCTTGAATGTGAGAAAATAAAGAAGAGTCATAGCTAGCCAGCAGGCAATTGCTCATTACTGGAGGAAGCTGAGAGGAGTGTCAACATCATCTCCCGACTTGCTTTCTCAGTAGAGAGAGAGTGTTGAGAACTGCTCTTCTAGTGGTATATTAACACATTTTATTTCCCAGTGGTTATCTCTAAGTCTAGTCAAGACATATATACAATGGATCCCTCTTAATCTCTGTGCTGCAGGGATTCATTTGGGCCAGAGTGAATGGAAGAACAATGTCTTCTTGTGGCTCCCAAGGGTTTCATAGCAGTGGTGACTACTTCTCCGGGGGGAAAATGAGAATCTGGAAAAAGGTTTGGGGGTGTGGAGATTTGCTTCTCCCACATGGAAATTTGATCTCTACTGTCAACCTAAAGTATTATTTTATTTGGGAAGAGACAGTTTTCTTACAGAAAGCCTTTTTAACACCCCCAGGCAAATTAAGTCACTCCCATCTGTTCTCACAGAGTTCTGAATGTATGATTGTACTATAGATTCTATCACTTTGCATTATAATTATTTGTTTACATAACTGCCTCCCCAGTAGAGTAAGTTGTAAGTCACAGCAAACGGGAACTGGGGTCTTATACTGCTATGAATTACTATGGCTTGTTAGCACTATGCTTGGCATTCTTACAAGCACTACTAATTTTTGATCATGAGTCGAACATGACCAGAAAAGCAAAACAACATTCACCACATTAAATTGGGTCTTTTTTGTTATATTTGATTTTTTATATATAAAAATCTTAGCATCATCTTCATTCCACAGCTTTCATCTTACATGGTACATAAGGGGCATCCAAACATTTGTTGATTCATTTGTCATCCTTGTCATGTCAACATACAAAATGTCGCATACAGAATAAAACAATGAGTCACACACAGAATTGTTTTACTGAAACTCAGATCTGATAGAGTCAGTCCCTTGGCAAATTTATTCAGGGCTTACTAAATAAAATTCAAGCTCCTTGATTTGGCATTCTGACCTTATCCTTTTTAGGATACTTCCTGTTTCGATATCACTGTATTTTACTCCCACCAGGCATTTTGTATGCTAGATAATCTGGTCTAATCCAAAACAGAAAGTCCCAGAGGTCTCTTTCGCAATCACCCTTCCTTCTTTTGCCTTCCAGCTTTCTGTAGATAATGTCACTCAGTTCCAAGGCTTTACAGATTCATATGCACATGACTCCTAATCTCTAGCCTTATCTTTCACATTCAGTTGCGTCTGACATCTTCACTTAGATAACTGCTATGCATCTGAAACATAACAGTGATCAAATAAAACTCGTGTTTCTAGCTCCCCCAACCCTGCCAAGAAAATATTTCTGCTCATCTCCTTCAATTCGAGAAATGCTACTATCTTCCCCTCAGATGCTCAAGGCAAAAAAATCTAGGCATTTTCTTCACTAGCTCTTTAACCCCCTCACACCTGCCTCTTAAATCCACATCGTCAGCAAATCCTGTTGATTCATCCTCAAAACGTAATTCAAATCCATCTACATTTCTCATGTCAATGACTGTCATCCTTATTCTGAACAGGATACTGTCAGATCCTCCCACCTGGTCTCCCCACCTCCACCCTTAGCTTTCATGATCCATTTTCTGAAGGACTGATAGAGTGTTATTAAAATGTAAATAAGGTAATGCCATTTCTCTGCTTTAAATATCTGGTTTGGTAGGCAGAATAATGGCCTACCAAAGATGTCTTCATCCTAATCTTAGGAAATTGTGAACATGTTATATTACAAGCAAGAGGGAATTAAATATTCCTGGATTATCCAGGTGGGCCCAATGCAATTTTATTAATGTTGACACAAAGCAGAAGAGTCAGAATCCAAGTGAAACAATGTGAGAAACATTTGGCCGTTTCAGGCTTTGAAGGTGGAAGGGGGCCATGAGCCAAAAAATCCAGGCAGACTCCAGAAACTAGGAAAGGCAAATATCGATACTCTAATTTTAAACCAATGAAACTCATTTAGGACTTCTAATCTCCAGAATGGCAAAAGAATAAATTTGTGTTATTTTAAATTACTGAGTGTGTGGCAACTTGTTGCAGTGCAATAGAAAACTAATTTCTAAACACCCTCCAAGGCTTCTCAATGCACTGAGAACCCTATACTCAGGGTTATAAACCCTATGAGAACAACTTTTCAATCCCATCACCAACCACTTTCCCCTGGCTTTTGTGGATTCTTCAAATATGCCAATTTTATTTCTGCCTTAAGGAATTTTCACTACTTCTTCTGTACCTATCATACTCTTTCCCAAACTGCTAGGTCTGGCTTCTCACTACCTATGTCTCAGCTTGACTGCTAACCTTTTCCTATAAAGCTTTTCAAACCATCTGATCTAAAGTAACTCCCAGCCATTCCTTTTCTTCACATTACACTATTTTACCCTCAGCATAGCATTTCCTAATTTTTGCTATTGTTCTTATTTACATATGCACATATTAATGTCTGCTTTCCCACTCTGTTAGAATGTAAGCTCCATGAGAACAGAATCTATCATTGTGATGGCTCATAGTAGGCACTGTAAAGTGCTTATCACATGAATGTATGAACTAATAGAGCAATAAATGGCAGGCGTTCTGTGGTACTAAACTTCAAGACTTGCCAAAATTCTTAAGCATAAAATTTTTCATAAATTTGTAAGAAAAGTAGAATACCAACGAATGAGCTACATGATTCTTTTCACTGATTCCATGAATCTTTCACTGACCCCATGTTATATCATGAGCTGAGTGGAGTAGTAAGCTAGGAGCAACATTCTTCATTCTTCTACAGTTCCTTTGGTAGTGTCTTCCTCCATCATTTTTTAACTAGCTCTCATTATAGGAGAAAGTTTCCCCTTGGTGCCATACTAGCACAAGAGAACTGTGGTCCTCACCTGAAATAATCACATTACTCTAGAATTTAAGTTCTTTTTTTTTTTTTTAATGTTTATTTTTGAGAGAGCGAGAGAGAGGGAGAGAAAAAGTATGGTTGGGAGAGGAGCAGAGAGAGAGGGGGAGACACAGAATCTGAAGCAGGCTCCAGACTCTGAGCTGTCAGCACAGAGCCCAGTGCAGGGCTTGAACCCACGAATCATGAGATCATGACCTGGCTGAAGTCAGATGCTTAACCAACTGAGCCACCTAGGCACCACTTTAGAATTTAAGTTCTGATGGGAGGGATTTTTTTTTCTCTTCTTTGTTCTTTGTTATGTCCTTGGGTACATTTCAGAAATATGCATGACCCTGATGTCAATGAGTCTGTAATCAAGGAAAGAAAAGCCACAGTTAAACTATGAAATGCCAGGGGACCACACGATGCAAATACTGAGACTTGGGAGCCATTAGATGGGTAACAAGAGCTTGGGAGGTTGGGAAGAAGATAGATGAGCTTATCCCAGGAAAGCTATATAGACACTGGTCTAAATATTAAAGGGGGGATAGGATTTTCATAGATGAAAGAAAATGGTGGCAGTAATACAGAAGAGGTAAATACAGATGAGACAAAAGTCACAAAATGAGGAATGGAAGTGACATATTCAGAGAACCATGAGGAGAAGGGCTTGGCTTAGAGACGGTACGTTAGGAGAGCAGAATATAAAGAGAGAAAACAAGCTCAAATGGTTAAGAGTTACGACAAGCAGGATGAGTAATTAACCAAACAGAAATTGAGATTGATGGGCAATCTCAATAGTGTAATGGGGATTCATTACACTATAAATGATGGGAGTTCTAAATAAGGGACTAGTTTGAGGAAAGGAGACTTTTTGAGAAGCTGCTTCTGGATTTGCAAGAAAAAAAAGTAAAGTTTATTCTAGTAACTAAGATGTAAGATTAAACACATTATGAATATATTTCTAAAGGAAGATTCTAGGGGCACCTGAGTGGCTCAGTTGGTCAAACAAATGTCCAACTTCAGCTCAGGTCATGATCTCACAGTTCGTGAGCTTGACCCCCACGTTGGACTCTGTGCTGACAGCTGGGAGCCTGGAGCCTGCTTCAGATTCTGTGTCTCCCTCTCTCTCTTCCTCCCCCGCTCACGCACTCTCTCTCTCCAAAATAAATAAAGATTAAAAAAAATTTTTTTTTTAATAAAGTGTAAACTGATTTTAAAATGAGGTGGGAAAGGTGCACTTTATGACTTCTGCTCACTCTACACCTTCTTCTCTCTGTGGCAACAAATCTTAGCTTAGTTTCCACTTCTTTTATAAGCCTTTAATGACCAATCCAGTGGGAATTTTTTCCTCCCACTTAGAATTCTATATTCAGATTGATGATAAGGATAAATGGTATAAATGGACATAAATTAAAATCAAAACATAGCCCTTAAAATTTTTTTGGAGATGGGCATTTGCTTTACTACCCAGGTCTCAAGGGATACATTATTTCTATTCAGTATGTCTGTAATGTGTAGGAAATTAGGTCTCCCAGGCTCTGATGTCAATGCCAAGTTAATCCCCTCAGAATTATTTAAAATATTTAAACCATTCTCTATCAATGACATAAACATTAGCACCGACTTGTTGGTAGAAATATTTTCCTAAACAATCAAAAGGATAGAGTTTTATTTCTGCATCTACTTTAGAAGTCAGCGCCAGACAACCAACTAGCTTCCATAAAACTCTTATCAGAGAAAACCAGGTAAGAAATTATTTAAAACTTTCTCTTTCTCTCTCGCTCTCTCTTTTTTTTTTTTTTTGATGGAAATATTAACCTCTAGAAATATTTCTTTTTTTTTTAACGTTTATTTATTTTTGAGACAGAGAAAGACAGAGCATGAGCAGGGGAGGGGCAGAGAGAGAGGGAGACACAGAATTCGAAGCAGGCTCCAGGCTCTGAGCTGTCAGCACAGACCCCGATGTGGGGCTTGAACCCACGAACCGTGCGATCAAGACCTGAGCCGAAGTCGGACGCCCAACCAACTGAGCCACCCAGGCGCCCCTAGAAACATTTCTTTAAATTCTTTAAGGTTTTGTGGGGATTTTTTGCAATTCTTACTTTTCAATCTTTTATTTTAAATCTTCCCTTAAATGTAAAGTCTGTTGTGTAAGATTCAACAAATGACTATAGTTCATTTGTATCACTTCTGATTTTAAGAGAAGCCTAAATTACCAAAAATAAATAAGTAAAGGTGCACTATCATAGTAACAACAGGAAACATTAATATTTTTGAAACTTCTTTGAATAATACGGTCTGCCACTTTTACAACTTAACAGATGAAATAGATTGTTCGCTTGCTTCTATAGTGAACTGGTATTTAAAATGCCTGTGTTGGACATTCCCTCTATATTAAACAAATTGTATGAGAAATGAATAGACAGTTAACCCTGGAACAAAGTGGATGCTAGGGATGCTGGGATGCTGACCCTGTGTATAGCTGAAAATCCTCATAAAACTTTTGAGCCCCAAATAGTAGTAGTTCACCTGAACTGTTCACTAGAACCCTTACAAAGTCAGCGAGAGTTTTCTCTATATTATTAGGAAAATCATAAGGAAGAGAAAACACATTTACAGTACTGTACTGTATGGAAAAAAAAAATCAATGTTTAAGTGGACCTGCACAGTTGAAATCTGTGTTGTTCAAGAGTCAGGTGTAATTTTAAGCCATTCTTTTAAAACCTTGATGTAATGTGTGGGAAATTTCTAGTTTCTCTTTTGATTCTTAGAGAAATAAAATACCAGTGTAAAACTTAACTTTTGTCAGACTAATTATAAGCAACTGAGAAAACTGAAGAAAATCTTACTATTTTATGTAACTTCAAGCTGGCAAGTGTAAGGCATTTAATGAAAAAAATTATTCAAATTACACTTATATAGATTTAAAATATTCATTTCTAGACTTCAGGTGGCCAAGAGTAAGTCATTTAATGAAAATCTAATTCAAATTATAGAGACTTCAAATGTTCATTTTTTAAATATTGCTCCTAAAGGAATTAATCCAAAATAGTCTGAGATTTAAAAGTTAATAATATTTTCAGGAAGGCAAAAAGAAAGAGATCTCCCTACATCTCTCCAAAACACCTTTCCTCTGTTCCTGGAATACAAAGTGTGGTTCTGGTCAATGAATATCCAGAAAACTATCAACATGGAAATGTCCAGAGGATCAATTGATCTTCTAAGAAAGTACATAGCACAGAGCAGGCATTTAGTAAATACCAGGCCAATGAACAAATGATTCTTGAATTAACTAAAATAAACAAAGGTAGATTGAAATAAAACATTCTCCAACAAATTAGAATTCTATCAATAAGGCAAAATGTAAGGGATAGATAATTGAAGTTTTACAAATATACTAAAAGTTTAATAGATTATAGAAGCTTAAAATATCATGCTAACATTTGACACTCCAAAGAGAAAAGCCTAATACCAAAAATTCATTGCTTTACATAGAGAAAAATGTCCTTACGAATGCATCACCATGGGGCACCTGGGAGCTCAGTAGGTTAAGTGTCTTGGCTCAGATCCTGATCTCATGGTTTCGTGGGTTCAAGCCCTGCGTGAGGTTCTGTGCTGACAGCTCAGAGCATGGAGCCTGCTTCAGATTCTGTGTCTCCCTGGTTCTCTGCCCCTCCCTTGCCCACACCCGTGTCCCTCTCTCTCCCTCTCAAAAATAAATAAACATTAAAAAAATTTTTTTTAAAGAAAAAGAATGCATCACCACAAGATGTGAATGTATTCCTGAATGACTCGAGATACACCCAAGAGTGCTGGCAAATTATTATCATTTATAACTGAATGTCATTATCACGAAGATGGAGCAGATACTTCCCCAACGCATCTGTTGTGATGTTATCCGCAATAGGACTATAACATGCAGAAAACAATAATGATTGTTGTCGAGTAATAAGTTATAAAACACAGCAGACCTAAGACCACGTCATTGAATTTATTTAATAAAAATTGTATTTTCTGATTATAAAAGCAATATTCATTGTTGAGAATTTGAAATAGAGTAAAATACATAGAAGAAAGTGACCTATAATTCCCATTGCACAGAGAAAACCAGTATTAATTTTTGATGTGTTTCCAAGATGCCTTTCCTTTATATTTATGTAAGTATTTACTTGGAAAGTTAGGATTATTCTGCATATGAACATTATATGTTATTTTTCACACATTTTGTTATGTTTATTTTATCATCATATTAAACATTAAATAGTGACTGCACAATATCCCATCACATGGATGATTCACATTTACTTAATCGTACTGAGCAAATGTTTACCCTTCAGGTGTTTTGAATTTTTTACAGTGGACATTATATGTAAGTCTTTTCCTGAGGTTGTAAATATTTCTTTCTGCAATTAATTACCGAATTATTTTCCAGTGATGGCACCAATTCATACTTCCACTAGGGATGCAGTTGGGTTCCCATCTCAGTGTATTTTAGAACTAGAAAGGATCATTTGTTTTTTAAAAAATTCTTACTATTTTGAAAAGCAAAACAAATTTGCCCTCTCATTTAAAATGATATCTTTCTGATTAGTAATGAAATAAGACATTTTTATTTTTTTGAAATTGTATTTCTTTCGAGATTTTTCTGTTCCTGTCCTTTATCTGTTTTCTAGCCATCATTTATACTGATTTCTATAAGCTATTTCTAGAATAAAGCTATAGAAGCATTATCATATTTATTGCAATAATTTCTCAGTTTCCATTTGACATTTGATTTTACTCATGATGTTTTCGATGTATATAAATGAATTTATCAATTCTTAGCCCTTAAGATTTCTTCAATTTCTTTTGATAGCATTTAAATTTATTCATGCACATGCATATATGAACAATTTTACGTTGCATGTGTGAATGGTATTATAAATGACCTGAAACTTTTTTTTTTAATGTTTATTTATTTTTGAGAGAGAGAGAGAGAGAGACAGAGCACAAGTTGGGGAGGGGCAGAGAGAGAGGGAGACACAGAATCGGAAGCAGGCTCTAGGCTCTGAGCTGTCAGCACAGAGCCTGATGCGGGGCTGGAGCTCATGAACTGGGTGGGAGATCATGACCTGAATGAAAGTTGGACGCTTAACTGACTGAGCCACCCAGGCACCCCATTGACCTGAAACATTTTATTTTATTTTATTTTTTTTAATTTTTTTTTTCAACATTTTTTATTCATTTTTGGGACAGAGAGAGACAGAGCATGAACGGGGGAGGGGCAGAGAGAGAGGGAGACACAGAATCGGAAACAGGCTCCAGGCTCCGAGCCATCAGCCCAGAGCCTGACGCGGGGCTCGAACTCACGGACCGCGAGATCGTGACCTGGCTGAAGTCGGACGCTTAACCGACTGCACCACCCAGGCGCCCCAACCTGAAACATTTTAAATACAGTCATTTTTTTTTCTTTTCCCTCCTCTCTCTTTTCTGCTTCTATCCATATCAGTTTCCCTTCCCAGCCAAAGGGGTATAAATATTTCACAAATAGCCCTACTTTTCCCCCCAAAGCATTTTATTTTTAAATAGGAGCACCTGGGTGGCTCAGTTGCTTAAGTATCTGACTCTTGATCTCAGCTCAGGTCATGATCTCAGGGTAGTGAGGTCAAGCTCTGCATTGGGCTCTGCCTCAGGTTCAGAGCTGGGTTCTACATGGGGTTCTGTGCTGGCCGTAAAGCCTATTGAAAAAGTAAAATAAAATAAAAAATAAAAAAAATAAACTTGTATACCACTAGCATTGACAATAGTGAATTGCTAAGAATGTGCAAATGAAAATCGTCTTAAAAATTTTTTTTGTGGTGATAAAATATGCATAACAAAATTTAAACCATATTTAAGTATAAGGTTTAGTGGCATTAAGTACATTTATATTATTATGCAACCATCATCACTCTCTATTTTCAGAACTTTCTTACCTTCCCAGAATTAAACCCCATACATATTAAACAATAACTATCCATTTCCTCCCTCTCCCTGACAACTATCATTCTACTTTCTGTCTCTATAAATTTGACTACTTTAGTTCGTGTAAGTGGAATCATAAAGTATTTGTCCTTTTGTGTCTAGTTTACTTCACTTAACATCTTTGAGGATCATCCATGTTTTAACATGTGTCAGAATTTCATTCCTTTTAAACGTTGAATGATATTTCATTGTATGTATATACCACATTTTGTTCATCCGTTCATTCATCGATGGACATTTGGGGTGTTTCCAGCTTTGGCTATTGTGAATAATGCTGCTGTGAACATAAGTGTATGAAAGTCGTCTTTTCAACATCACTGTTAATACATATACAGTCCCTGAAATTGTTTGGGAACACTGATACCAATTGCTGACATTGAAATTATGAATCAGCTTTCCCTAATCCATAGAGAGAAGCTTTTTGCACTGAATATTTCTCTTAAGACCTCAAAAGCCATTTCTGTGCATATAATCTGATATATTTCCTGAAAATACACTGGAAAAATGTTAAAGAGTAGCTACATAGGTAATAGCTTCAAGAGATTGATACTAACTCAGAATTAGGCATGTGTCAAATCCACATAACATGCGAAAGCATTATAGAATATGTTCCTCATCCTTATGAACCAGTTAGATTGGCAGGCAAGTTGGACATATTATAAATTAGTACCTAATTTCTCCACAATTTTTTTCTCAACAGAGAATTCAGGAATGGCTGAAGAAAATCATACCATGAAAAGTGAGTTTATCCTGACAGGATTTACAGATCACCCAGAATTGAAGACGCTTCTTTTCTTGGTGTTCCTGGTCATCTATCTGATCACCATGGTAGGGAACCTTGGCCTGGTGATATTGATTTCAAAAGAGCCTCATCTTCACATGCCAATGTACATCTTTCTGGGCAACCTCGCTCTTGTGGATTCTTGCTGTGCCTGTGCCATTACTCCTAAGATGTTAGGGAACTTCTTTTCTGAGAACAGAATGATTTCTCTCTATGAATGCATGGCACAATTTTATTTTCTTTGCACTGTTGAAACTGCAGACTGCTTTCTTCTGGCAGCAATGGCCTATGACCGCTATGTGGCCATATGTAGCCCACTACAGTACCACACCATGATGTCAAAGAAACTCTGCATTCAGATGACCACAGGAGCCTTCATAGCTGGAAACCTACATTCCATGATTCATGTAGGGCTTCTATTTAGGTTAGCTTTCTGTGGATCTAATCACATCAACCACTTTTACTGTGATATTCTTCCTTTATACAGACTCTCCTGCGTTGACCCTTATGTCAATGAACTGGTACTATTTATCTTTTCAGGGTCAATTCAAGTCTTCACCATAAGCAGTGTCTTAATATCTTACCTGTACATTCTCTTTACTATTTTCAAAATGAATTCCAAAGAAGGAAGGACCAAAGCCTTTTCTACTTGTGCATCCCACTTTTTGTCTGTTTCATTATTCTATGGATCTCTTTTTTTCATGTACATTAGACCAAATTTGCTCGAAGAGGGGGATAAAGATATACCAGCTGCTATTCTGTTTACAATTGTAGTTCCCTTACTAAATCCTTTTATTTATAGCCTGAGGAATAAGGAAGTAATAACTGTCCTGAGAAAAATTATGAAGAAAAAAAAATCTCATGAAAATTGGAAACAAATGACATCTACTGTAGCTTAGTGAATTAGATGTAAGAAACCCTTCCAAGTGAAATTACACAGAGAAAATGCACAAATTATATGTAAAATACTAAAATATATCATAATACAATTTAGGAAGCAATACATATGGTAGAAAATATACAGGAAAGAATAAACTGTGCTAAGTCTTAATTCAAAATAACAAAAATCAAAACCAAATTTTGAATTTATTCAAGAAGCAATTTAGCACTTTGACAAGCTCATGGACTATGTCAGCATCAGGGATTGGGATTATCAGCGCCCAAAAAGAAAACAACAAAACTGACAGTTACACATATAAAGGAAAATTCTATTAAACATTTACAGCCAGTCCACTTTAACTGGAGCATGAGCACTCCAGTTAGGCTAAAAGACTTTAAGGGCATGAGAACCTTTGACCAATGAAATCACTAAACCATGAGAGGCAAAGTTGAAGCAAGTAAATTTTGAGGAAGCAGTTTTAATAGCATTTTGGGCAACACTATAGTTCGGATAGAGGTGTGAGGAAATGAAGGTGTCAAGTCAAAGTGATTATTATATTTTCAAGTTAAAGTTCCCTTGGGGTTAAATGGTTAAACACAGAATGCCGATTTCAAGAGTGGTTATCTTCAGGGGCGCCTGGGTGGCTCAGTTGGTTAAGCTTCTGACTCTTGATTTCGTCTCTGGTCATGATCTCATGGTTTGTGGGTTTGAGCCCCGCATTGGGCTTTGTGCTGACAGTAAAGAGCCTGCTTGGGATTTTTTCTCTCTCTTTCTCTGCCTCTCCCACGCACTCTCTCTCTCAAAATAAATAAATAAACTTAAAAAAAAAGAGTAGTTATGAGAGAGGGCTATTTACTCCCATGTATGCTCATAAAGATTCCCATAACATAAAGTTCCAGGCAAGTAGTCACACTTCATCTAAGATTTGAAGAACCTCCACGGTCAGGGAGCTACACTAAACTCCTCTATCTTGAGAGGTGAGGAAGGGGTTCAACAACGAGGACACCACTACCTTATACATAGACATGAAGAAAAGCACAATTGTTGAACCATGGATAGGACTTACCTACAATAATAATTCCTTATTTTTTTTCTTTCTCTCCACTGCAAAACCTGAAGTTGTGGAATGCAAGTAGAATTAAATGATCCCATTTATTTTTTTAAGAATTAAAGATTTTGATGTGACAAAATGAAAGAATAACTTTTTTTTATTCAACATAGATTTATTGACAGCTTCTTATGTGGAAGCACTGCTGTAGGTGCTGGGATATATCTGTCACCAAAATTTCAGTTTTTTCGTCTTCTTAAACAACAGAACATTGCCACGATTTTAATGACTAACTTCTGGAAAAAGGAGGACCCGTATCAAAAAGAAAAAAGCCCTCTTCTACCTCTTCTCTTGATGCTCTGAGGTCCCATCTAAATTCCCAAAAGGCAGGGTGCCTGGGTGGCTCAGTCAGTTAAGCAATCGACTTCGAGTCAGGTCGTGGTCTCAAACTGCTTCATGGGTTTGAGCCCCGCTGTCAGCACAGAGCCTGCTTTGGATCCTTTGTCTCCCTCTCTCTCTCTCTCTGCCCCTCCCCTGCTCACACACTGTCTCTCTCTCAAAAATAAATAAACGTTAGAAAAAATAAATTCCCAAAGGCAATTGTCAGGTTGCAGTTATGGTCCAGGCTAGCCAGTCCCTAAAGCTAACTTTGCATGGAAAATCAACATGTTGAGTCTATTTAGAAAAAGTTGTGGGAACATAGATATAGTATTTCCAATCCTCTGATTCACACATACAAAATTATAACCTCTTTGTTTCTATTTGTAACCTCCAAAAAATCTAATCGAGCCAATTCCACAGAATTAGACATTACAAGATTTGAAATGGAGATATTTCAAGATTTTCCTGGTTGTTTCTAATTTAAATCCCATCAGTTTAAGATTTTCCCAACCCTACCTCCAACCTTCCTTGATTGCATCTAAATGTACAAGTACTTGTTTGATATCATGGCACTGAAGACAGGTGTCATGTTACACATTGAGCTCTCTCAATCTGTATCCCTCTGAGATGTTTGATCCTCTAACTTTCTGGTGATCTCCTGGTGCCACTATCAGTTTTGATTTCTGCATTCACATCTAGTTCCCAGGCTAGACATGGAAGTGTGATTTCAGCTAAAGCATCTACTTTTTAACTCCACGAGGCTCCCGTCATGTCTGTCAGCTCAGTCTTGCTCTCTCACTCTGCTAATTTCTGAGTAAATTCTCTTGACCACCCTTCTAGGATATCTAAGAAGGTGGAAAAACTGGGTTAGAGGTTATTGATATACCCTAGCACCTAACTGAAGGAAAGGCCCACAGGAAGACTGGAGGGCACCATTTCTGTACTTCTGATGACACGTGGTGTAGGCTCAGTGCAGGATTTTGAAAGCTTTCATAGGTCCCACTGGAAGGTTCCTTTTGCCATATATCTCCAAACTTCAATGGGCATTTGATTGTCTCCCCATCTCA
Source organism: Panthera uncia (assembly GCF_023721935.1). Classification (NCBI taxonomy): domain Eukaryota; kingdom Metazoa; phylum Chordata; class Mammalia; order Carnivora; family Felidae; genus Panthera; species Panthera uncia. The sequence continues at coordinate 45,458,508 of NC_064810.1, forward strand.
TTCCTAGAACACCCGCCGGGAATATAAGTCACAGAATCCCATCTCATCAAACACTAATTATTTCTCTCTGACTTTCTTTTTATCCCCCAACTCACTACATCCTTATTTCTAGGGTGATACATTGTACTTACCTTATAAATACTTCCCAACGGTACTTTTATTAAATAAATTTAGACTTTGGAGCTGTCCTTAAAAGTAAGGCTTTCTCAGTCTATTCTTCCTGTCTGGATTTTCAAAGTTATGTTTAGGGTAAAAGCATGTGAGATTCACATTGTTGTGCTCTAATCTTTCCTTAAGTAATAAATCTGAACTGCAAAAGCTACTCTCTAAAACTTCAGAAATGATCACTGGGCAAAACAGAATCACAGACTGTTTTCACCTAAGTACTACTGGTTATAGAGAGAAAAGTCTCATAAAATTAGGCCTTTTAATATCTTGGCCAATATTCCATAGTAACCAAAGAAAAGAGATTTGGTTAAGACTTTACTTTAAAAAATAAAACTAAAGCTTATGGAAGTAAATATTTTATCTTATACTTAACCAAACTTCAGTTATAATCACAAACGCATACTAATTTTGCAAAGAATGAATCAAGCATTGTTTTCCCTGGCATTATTTTCCAGAAGAATAAAGTATGATAACCAGATACAACCTTTACTTCACTTTTGAATTCAAGGGCTAATAGTAACAAATGCTAATAATGGAGCAATTTTGTAAAATATCCAAAAGTCTCCCAAGGATTTTTCCTAATTCTTACTGCACAAACTCTTATCCATTCAATCTGTTTTTATTGTCCTGATCATACCAGGCCCTATTTGTCAATGGGACTTTGTGTTTCCTTCATGCAGGTCTCCAAGAACACATTCATCAACTTCATGAAGTCTACTGCACCTTTCTCAAGGTCATTTCACATTGGATTCGAATAATGTTTACTATATCAGAATATCAGCAAGTAATATATTGGCACCATGGATAAAGACAGTGGTGCTAAGCAGGGACGAATATGTACAGGGAGATTAACTCCAAGAGTGATTAGTTCATTCAGGGATATTGTGTGTGATGACAATTCTTCCTTCCCTGAGAAAGCATTGTCACCTCAGAGACTTACAAACTGTTACTGTGATAGCAAGAACCTCTGTGTGGGTTCATCAGTTAATATTGAGGTGTGACCTCATTATGTATACAGAGGTTAACATTTGAGCTGATTTGTAGACATCTTTAACACTTGCAACACTTTCTTTTTTACCTTTTAATTATTGGGGTTTTACCCCTAATATGCCATTTTCTGTTACCAGCTGACTCCAACTATCCGAGTATCCAGAGTTTGGTGAAATGAAGAATATTTATTCTATACATACACCTGTCGGCATGTCATTTACTTGCCCTTTATAGACCATTCCTTTTTTCGGATGATTAGTCCTCATTTTCTACTCATTTCCAGCCCAGAAAAATTACTCTGAAGTTGACAGTGCTTGCTGCTTTGGTGCAAGTCTGCCTTATCAGTGAGCCAATTTCACCACATGATTTTTTTTTAATTTTTTTAATTTTTATTTATTTTTGAGAGAGAGAGCATGAGCAGGGGAGGGGCTGAGAGAGGGGGAGACACAGAATCTGAAACAGGGTCCAGGCTCTGAGCTGTCAGCACAGAGCCCGGCGCCGGGCTCGAACCTACGAACTGCGAGATGAGATCATGGCCTGAGCTGAGGTTGGATGCTTAACTGACAGAACCACCCAGGTGCCCCTCACCACATGATTTTAAATATTGGCTCATAAGTGATGCTGATAAAGTAACAGAGAAGCAGAATGTAAAATCTATAGCCCATTCAACTCCAGAAAAGTTTTTAGTTCAGTTTAATACCATAACTCTCAGGTTATATTTATAATCTGTCGAAATGGGACTATATTTGGACTGTGTACAGGGGAGAAAAAAAAAACCCCACGTTTTAGTAGATAACTTTTCCTACATCAGAGCAAATAAAATACCTCCTTGCATACTTGGATGTGCCTGTGTCTTGTATGTCTTTTAGAAATGTAAAGCTAATATAATGTATTATTCATATTAATTTGAAGTTTTCATTAATTTGTTTATCAAAAAAGAATTTTAGCTAAATGAAGACATGATTTTTCTATTTAGTTTTCAAAAAAGGTGAACTTGCTAGTGTTTTGTGTTCTTTCATTCCTTGAAAAAATATTTATTAAGATGTCTGTGGCACCAGCACTGGGCACATGAGGTAGGAAAGGAAGTATACTTTGGTGCAAAACAATACAAATATACAATATAGCACAGTAACTATGTTTATTCAAAACTATTTTATGTATACACTTAATAGATATAGACATAACTTAGTGCCATCGTCCATAGCTCATAAGTCATAAGTAAAAGAGGTTATGTTTTACTACAAACATTTACATTGTACTGATATCATTAAAAATTTACTAATACTCTATGGATCTTGTAGTTAATGGATATACAACATTCAAAACTTCAGAAAACTTAATTTTAAAGATAACTTTTAAAATATATGTAACAATTTTCTTTATGATTCTATAATGACCAAGACAAGATTTTTTAAAATATTTCTTAGGGAAATACTTCCTGGTTAACATTTCAAACTCTTAAAAATCAAACATGTCTCATGGACATTAAAAGGACAATAAAGAAATATTATGAACAACTCTATGCCCACAAATTTCATGAAATGGACCAATTCCATGAAATACACAGTCTGCCAAAACTCACACACACACACACACACAAATAATCTGTATCTTGCAAGCAGAAATTTTATTTTTCGCGAAGTCCAGCTTATCAATTCTTTCTTTTATGGATCATGCCATTGGCGTTATATCTAAAAAGTCATTGCCAATCCCAATGGCATTCATTTTCTCCTATGTTTGTTTAGAAATATAAAGTAAATTCAGAAAAGTTAAAAAGAGTTGAAGTGGTTAAGAGTTGGTGACAGCAGAAGTTGCAGTGAGGGTATTTTTCATTTTAAGTAATGTAAAATGATATGATTTCCAAGATCTGCATATAAATTGTTTTGATAAAAATAAAAGATAAATTTTAAAACATGGGTAACAGTTAAGCTTGAACATTTTGCTCCTTTCCGCTTGCACTGTTTATGGTAGAAAGCTCAGTTAGCATTTTTGAGGAAGGATACATTAGTTTCAAACCTTTGACATTCCAAGCTACTTTTGGCTTTTGTGCCCATCAAAAATAACAGAAACTCCTTGAGAAAAGTATTCTATTATAAGACGAGGCAAGAAAATATGCATCATATTTGCCAAGGCAGGACCTAAAGAAAAGGTGCATATAGGGAATGAAAGAATTTTTGGTAAAAGGTGAGAGATGAGACTTCCAATATCTGAAAAGGGCAGGACTTTATTATGTTCATCCTGAAAAATGCTAGAGCTGTCCTAAGCAGAACACAGACAGGGCCTGATCCAGCCCCAGGTCCTACAAAATGTTGCAACTGTAAGATATATCGGGCCACTGTGGGAAGAAAACTTTACCACCCTGCTGTGACTTCTGCTCCAGGTAGCTATTGCTAAACAGCCCCAATACTCAGTGACCTACCACAGTAATAATCACTATATTTTTATCTCTCATGGTTGGGGGGTCAACTGTGCTTACCTAGGCAAGTTCTCACTCAATATTATCACACAGTTACAGTCAGATGATGGCTGGGGCTTTTCCTAAAAAATCCTAAAGGCTTTTCCACTTGTATGACTGGCCATGGTGTTAGCTGCTACATGGGATCTCAGTCAACATGTGATACCTCTTTGGGACCTGGTGTTATGGGTTGAATCGTGCTCCCTAAAAACATGTGTTGATATCCTAACTCCCAGTACCTCAGAATGTGACCTTATTGAGAAATGAGATCTTTAAAGAGGTAATCAAGCTAAAATGAGGCCACTTGGGTGGGCCCTAATCCCCTATGACTGGTGTATATAAAAGGGGGAATTTGGACACAGAGACAGATATGCAGAAGAAAGACGATGTAGGGAGACACAGGGAGAATGTCATGTGAGGATACAGGATTGGAGTGATACAGATGTAAGACAAAACATATCCAAAAATGCCAGCAAACCACCCAAAGCTAAGAAGAGGCAGGAAATGATTCTTCTGTACAGGTTTCACAGGGAGCATGGCCCCGCGTACACCTTGATTTCAAACTCCTAGCCTCCAGATGTGTGAGATGATAAATTGTTGTTGTTTCTAAGCCAGCCTTTTGTGATACTGTAGTCCCAGGAAACATATACATCTGAGTTTCCTTACAGCCAGAACTGGGTTCCAAGAATGAGTGGACCAAGAGAACCAGGCAGAAGTGCATCATGGCACTCTGAAGGCCTGGTTTTGGACATCCCATAACAGCACTTCTGCTATCCTTCATCACTGAGACAGTCACAACAGTCATCACTGTTTTACTCACATTCAGGGGGAGGGGCCAGAGACTCCTTGACGGGAAAAGCATCAGCATCACACTGTAAGAAGAGCATGAGGAATGAGAAAAGGTATGTTGGCCATCACAACCTATGCAAAGTTTAAGAGTCGAGAAAGATAATTGGGCAGGGGTGTGGATATATCAAGGGCTGAGTTTAGACACAGAATGCTAAGGACTACTTGACTCACTCGTTCTTTGTAAAATTTGTTTTCCCCTGAATGAAGGGAAGATGGCTGTTTTGAAACAAAAAGAGGTGAACTCTGAGGTTGTCGCCTTGGTTTCTGGGCTCCTCAGATGTTCCCTCACTTCTATCTCCCCAATAAGCGAGAACACTATGCGGAAGGTATGATTATTATCCCCATGTGACAGTCAAGAAAATAAAGCCCAGTATGGTTTAGTCACTGGATCAATATCCCACAGTAATATTTGTGATCTGAACTCCAGGCTAACTGCAAAACCAAATCTTCTGTTGTCACATAGGAAGTCACAGAAGATCCAGGGGTGGCACACACTTGTTTAGTTTAGCCCACGCGGTACAGAGAACGGTATAGTACTTTTTAAAAATTCATTTCCAAGATTTAACAATTGGGAGAACATTCATTAAAGCAAATTTTAACTTTTCTTGAAAAGTTGAGAGATCTGGCAACAATTCGTTCTTTTTATGCCACCTACCTGCCCCTTTGAACATTCGAATGTGTAATTTTGCATTACAAAGTACTGCTTCTCCTCACACTTAATTATTCCAATACTTACTACAGTAAAAACATTTGCTAACTTGCTATTATAAACTATAAAATATGCTGTTTGAATAATTTCTCGCTGTCTCAGCTCACTTTTTATAGTGAAAACACTAAAAAGAAGAGAAATAACCAAAAAGGCTCAGAAGGGATAATCTTTTAATTCACTAATTAATTAATATATAATCAGATATACAGTGGGCTATTTAAAAAGCAAATAAATAACTAATGGTAAATAAATAAGCTAAATAAGTTTATTTACACTTATTAAAAAAGCTTTTTTGTAACGTTTATTTTTGAGAGACAGAGACAGAGCACGAGCAGAGTGGGACAGAGATAGGGAGACACAGAATCTGAAGCAGGCTCCAGGCTCTGAGCCTGATGCGGGTCTCGAACTCACAAACCGTGAGATCATGACCTGAGCCAAAGTTGGACATTCAACCAACTGAGCCACCCAGTCTCACCTAAGTTGAGCCACCCAGTCTCACCTAAGTTTATTTTTTTATTTTTTTTTTTTAATTTTTTTTTCAACGTTTTTTATTTATTTTTGGGACAGAGAGAGACAGAGCATGAACGGGGGAGGGGCAGAGAGAGAGGGAGACACAGAATCGGAAACAGGCTCCAGGCTCCGAGCCATCAGCCCAGAGCCCGACGCGGGGCTCGAACTCACGGACCGCGAGATCGTGACCTGGCTGAAGTCGGACGCTTAACCGACTGCGCCACCCAGGCACCCCTAAGTTTATTTTTTAAAAGGAAAATCTTATACAGTAAACAGTTGACTGTTGAGCTATACATTTGCTTTTTAAAAAATTATTTGTTTTATTGGGCAGGAGGTACAGGTATGAACTTGATAGAAATATGGTAGAACAAAAGTCAATGTAATTTATTTTAGGCAAATACACGTTTTCTTTTTATTAACTATGAACTTATTATTTTACTTGGTTTAAATTATCTTCAACTCTTCACCTTATGCTTGTATATTTGTTTTGTTGGTGAATCAATACCAATCCCAGAAGACAGACACAACAAAACTAGTTAGTCCTGTTTAATGTGTTCACAAGGCAATTCTCTTTCATAAGGGAATGAAAGCCAAACGTTGATGTGGGAAAGAGTGCATTATCAAATTGGTATGCTAATTTCGGGGAACTGAATCATTATATACTGATATTACTTACAGATCTACTTTCTTTAATAATTAATAATTTAATAATAATTTAATAATTTAATAATTAATTTAATAATAATTTAATAAGAAGATAAGGATGAAAGAGCACATATGAAATAAAGGAAAACTGACTGAGATGAAAATCCAAAACTTTCTGTTAAGAGAAAAAACTGCTGGGAATTTTTTCAAATGCAGAAATATGCATCTGCGTGGAACTAATTCTTCATAAAAGCAAAGAGGGAACATGAGAAAAGAACCGCCTTTGGGTTGTGACATGGATGAGCAGGTTAGGCAGGTACTAGGCTCACTAGTATGTCCTCTCAAAGGAGGTTGTGGGACATACATTCAGCACATTTGCCTTCAGTGTGAACATAGACTGAAAGAATTACTTGAGGTTACCACAACTGGGGACCACAAGGCAGGGAAAATTGATTTATTCACCCCGGGAAGACAACTACATATAGACTAGCTCTGTGAGCATCAAAATGAGGTAATTTCAGGAGCTCCAAGCTATTCTCCTAGTCAAAATATCTCTCCATCTCTAGGTCAGTGACATATCCCACCATTAGAATATTGAGACGAACGTGGTGAACAGATTATATCTTTCCTGCCAAATGAGCAAGCAATAGCACGATTAATTAATGAAGGTATGGTCCACGGACTCAAAAATGAAGTATGTTATGCTTCCACATTAAAGGAAATGATTTGCGTTGTGTTTTTAGTGGCAGCCCATGCTAAGGGCAGCGTGCAGTCTGCATTCCCAGGGCATCTCACCTTACTGGCACCGACTGAGACACTCAAAAAGTATATTAAGAAAGAAAGGCAAGCAGGAAGCGGGAAATACAGGAAACAAAAAATTAAGAATAAGGTCTTGGAAGTCCAGAGGTTAAAATGGAAATCACTTACCTGGAAGGTGTGACTCATTATCCTAATAGTACAGATCAATTTAATAGGTGGTTTGACAGGCGATTTGGAGGGAAACAGCCCAGAGGAACGAGGAACAAATCTGGGAATGAGGCGCCATTATTCTTACACACCAAAAGCCAGATAACACCCCAAATACGTGATTCCTGGAAGGCCAGGGACAGCCTGAGGACACCAGGCTGGACAGAAAGAAACAGAACTAAAAGTAGGAGGGATAGGAGGGGCCCTGAAACAGATTATCTTCTCAGTTTTATGTTGGCTGCACTAGAAGTGAGGCTCTTTTTATTAACGTTTATTAAATGTTTTACATTAAAACATTAAAAATAATGTTTATTATTTTTTAAAGTTTATTTTTGATAGAGAGAGAGAGAGGGAGACAGTGTGAGCAGGGAAGGGCAGAGAGAAAGACACAGAATCTGAAGCAGGCTCCAGGCTCTGAGCTGTCCGCACAGAGCCTGATGTGGGGCTCGAATTCACAAACCGAACCGTGAGATCATGACCCAAGCTGAAGTCGGACACTTAACAAACTGAGCCACCCAGGCACCCCTGGAAGTGTGACTCTTTAAAGAACACATCACCTGAGCCCTCTTGTATTCTTATACTATCACAGGAAACCAATGTAATACTGAAATTTATTATGTTAAGGATTCTTGCAGAAGCAAGGTATAACGACCATAGTGATGAAATCTCTGGCATAAATTCCCCTGAGGGTTGTCCTCCTTTTTACTGATCTTCAGTGTCCTCCTCAACCCCTCTTATACAGTGTGTCCTCTTTCTACCTGCCATCCCCAGGGAAGCATGTACTGAGCTCCTGTTAGTGTAGGAAATAACACAGTGCCACACACAGTGAAAAGAACTACATGGGCACAATCCCTGTTCCTCAGAAATGTATCCAATGCAGGGTATTTAAGAAGGAAAGAAAGGGCACCTCGGTGGCTCAACTCGTTGAGTGTCTGACTTCAACTCAGGTCACGATCTCACAGTTCGTGGGTCTGAGCCCGTATCGGGCTCTCTGCTGTCAGCGCAGAGCCTACCTTGGATCCTCTGTCCCCTCTCTGCCCTTCCCCCACTTAAGCTAGCTCTCTCTCTCTTCTCTCAAAAATAAACACTAAAAAAATTAAAAAAAAAAAAGAAGGAAAGAAAATGGCATAGGATATTTCTAGTATATTCAGTGTAATTGACCAGCATAGAACTTCATTCCCCACAGTGCTTCCACTCTCTCAGTTTTTTTCTTCTATTTAACCAACTTTTTAATTAAATATTTAGCCCCTACTTAGAGGGAAATACTAATTTTTGAGATAGAAGATATATTAGTCTCCTCCTGAAGCAATATGCACCAATAACCGATAAGAGGAAATAGTGAAGCACACAACGTAAGAATTATGTGTCTATCTACGTCATGGCATCAGGAAAGTGAGTATTGTGGATAACCAGACTTAAAAGATTAGTTCATGCAGGTGGAAAGTCAGCTGCATAATGTTTATTTATTCAGTAAGTACCCATTGAGCATTTTACCATATACTATGCACTGTGCTAAGCACTTGCTTACTGTGAGCAAAGTCAGACAGGATTTCTGCTCTTGTGGGCTTTAACTAACCCAGGGGAGGAAGGAGACATTAAAAATGATTACAATTCAATAATGTTTAACAGGATTTAAATAAAACTTATCCTCTCTTTTCAGTTTGGTTTTATCAGAAGCTCCACATGCTAAAATGAGAGGTTAGACCCCTGTGCAGGATTTGCAGAAGGTGGTCTTAAAACCCATCTTGGGGCTTTCAGCAAATCACTCCCCACAAGGATCTATAAGTGCTTTGGAGGTTAAGCAGAATTTGGAGAACTGGGAGAGAATCTCTGGGGAGAGATACTGCAATCTCACAGGGTTTCCCAAAGTCCCACCCACTGTGGTGAGGAGGGAGCTGGCCCCCTCCTCACCCTACTAAGCCAGTTGAGAGGGGCTTTATTCACTCAGAGAGCTTGCCATGTGCTCCCTGACGTTTGAGAAATCTGTGGAAGAAGATTTGACTCATTCTTGAAAAATCTGACAATAAAAGGGCTTGGCCAGATAATTCTGAAGCAGCGAGATCCCAAGTTGAGTTGAGAGGGACTTAGCTGTTTTTGTTTTTTGGGAGCTAAATGTCTTTCTCACAACAGGAGCTGACCTGGAGTCCTGTTTAAGAGAGAGGGAGAGAGAGAGAGAGAGAGAGAGGAGAGAGAGAACTCCTGAGCAACCTGGGGGCAGTGTGACCCTAACAGAGAGAAATCAGCCTGCCAGGATCCCAGGGACTGTGGGAAGAGTGGTAAGCACACAGCTAAAGGAAAGACATTGATTTTACTTGTTAAAAGAAATATAGCCTGAAGGTCTGCAGAGGGAGGGTCTCTGAGAAACTCCCAAAAGCAGTCTTTAAAAGAGAAAGAGCCAGCAATTGTGCATGGGCTACATGCCCCACGGCCAGATGACAACTGTACCAGCCATATTAAACTGTCCTTCTTCCTAATCTACTCTTTCCATGGTTTGACCATGGAGGTTCAGAAAGTCTCTGTCCATGTAGGAGAAAGTAACTGAGAACTGACAGAAGCTAAGTCCCCTCCCCTATTGTAGGGTTTCCAGACAGAGACAAGCCTAAGCTAAGAGAAGATGCAGTTTCAACTTTGAATGGTGTTTTAATTTTAATATTTCACTAACTGGCCTGAAACGTGATTATCAGACTGGACTGAACTTTTTTCACGTCCCTCTTAAAAAGGATTTCATTATTACTTAGCAACCCTAGAACTTCCCTCAGATTATTTTAAGGTATGGGGAGATTGGATCCAAGGAGTTTAAAAGGAATGATGACAGGGGTGCCTGGGTGGCTCAGTCTGTTAAGCATCTGACTTGATTTGGGCTCAGGTCATGATCTCACTGTTAGGGAGATCATGCCCCACCTTGGGCTCTACACTGATAGCTCGGAACCTGCTTGGGATTCTCTCTCTCCTCTCTCTCTGCTCCTTCCCCACTGGCTCTCTGTCTCTCTAAAAATAAATAAATAAATAAACATTTTCAAAAAATAAAAAAATAAAGAAATGATGACAAGTAGAATCACTTCTCAACTTGGATTTTACTGCCTGCCACATTTGAGAACTTTAGAGTGTAAAATAGTTAAAGGGAGAATGAGCCCCAAGGTAGATGGTCAGGGAAATTGTGCTGAATAAGAAAATATTAAGCTTTGATTGGAAAAATGAATAGAAGTTAGCCAGGTAAAAAAGTGGGAAGGGGTAGGGGGAGGGGTATCAGAAAAAGTCATTCAGGAAGAGAAAAGACCTTTTAAAAGCCTATGATGGGAAAGAGCATTGTTCTAGATACTATGACTGCATAACAAATGACCCCAAAATGTAGCAGCATAAAACAACAAATCATTATTATCTCTTACAGTTTTGTAGGTTGATTGGGCTTAGCTGAGTGGTTCTTGACTAGAATCTCAAAGGTTATTGTAAGATAATGGAGGGCCAGAGTCATCTGAGAGTTCAGCAAGACTAGACAGACATCCAAGTCAGCTGAGCACATGGCTAGAAGATGATCTTGACTGTCAGCTCAGAGCTTAGCTTGGAAATGTGACTGCATCACTTACCTCCACGGGGTAGTGGAATTGATAGATCATATAGTATTTTATTTTTAATTTTTTGAGTAACCATACTGTTTTCCATAGGGGCTACACCAATTTGCATTCCCACCAATAGGGCATGAGGGTTCCCTTTTCTCCACATCCTCACAAACACTTGTTGTTTCTTGTGTTTTTGATTTTAGCCATTCTGATGGGTATGAGAGGATATTTCATTGTGGTTTTAGTTTTAGTTTTAGTTTGCTGGAAGGGGGTTATAACCCCAAATGTTTGAAGTCTTTCTAGAATTTTTCTGGTTAATTTCTTATCTTACATGTCCTTGAATGCTCCCTTAAGTCCTGGGCAATAAGTGCTGCTCTGCAACTTATTATAAGTGCTCACGAATAATACCCAGAGGTTGAAGTTAAGGTGTGTGTTCCTGACATCTGTTGACAAGCTTAGCACTTAAAATGAACCATCCAAATCCAATTGCATATCAGGGGGCAGTAGTTGATTTTAGGAGCTTGAGAATAAGCCACAGAAATCCAAGTTCTTCCCATTCCGTCAATGGATGTGGATCCAATGTAAGCAAGATAATGATGCGGCTGATCTTCAAACACCAACCGATGCTTCTCAAAATCATTGAAGAAACAAATATTCCACATTAGTGCCGTCTTGTTTGAGACAAAGGATAAAAACAGAAGCTTTAAAAATTCTTCCACTTTGAGATGCAAGGATGGCTTAAAAGCCCATGTAGTGAATGAAGCGCCATTTTGAAACGAACCTGAAACTGGAAACTAGACTCTCTCCGTCAATGTAGCACCAGCCCCAGCCCTATTCCGCACCAGACTGCAGTCACAGGACAAGCCACAGCAGCTGCAACTCCTACACATGCCAGGCAAAGGCTGCCTTCTCCCCCTGTGCTATGTCGGCCTCCAGACACTAACACCTAACGTTTATTCAGCTCTTACGTTTCAGGATCTATTTCACTGTCACAGTAACCTATCAAGGAACATACTATTTTATACTCATTTTATATGTCCATTGTCAAGTGCTTCTGGCAACTGTAGAGGTTAATGTCAATCACTCATGCCTCTGTCCTGGGTGATCCTTTTTTTTTTTTTTTTTTTTTTTTTTTTAAGGTTTATTTACTTATTTTGAGAGAAAGAGCATGAGTGGGGTAGGGGCAGAGAGAGAGAGGGAGACAGAATCCCAAGCAGGCTCTGTGCTGTCAGTGCAGAGCCTGATGCGGGGCTTGATCTCACAACCTGTGAGATCATGACCTGAACTGAAATCAAGAGTCAGATGCTTAACCAACTGAGCCACCCAGGCAGCCCTGTCCTATGTGATTCTAACCAAAAGAGTAGGAGTGCAATGAATTGATAAGCAGACAGGGGTCAAAGTATTCACTTTATTTATGGAGGCCTAATTACGCCACAGTACAGGGTCCCGGAAAGTACTGGATTAAAGAAAGTAATTTGGTAGTGAAGCCAAAACAAATGAGGCTTCCTAACACCTCCTGCCAAATCTGAACCTTAGGAAGAGCCACGGGGGTGTACTGGGTGTGCAGGCACACTCTCCCTACACATCTCCAACCAGCAGTGGTGTGATGGAGTGGGGCCTGTCTCAAAGAGCCAGTGATCAGCAGAAGAGAGTGCTAGAAAGCACAGGAAAGAAATGGCCTGTAGAAAGCAGGCACTGTACCGGGTCTGTTTACTTAACTGTTTCCTTAGACTGTCTTTCTAACAATCTGTCTAGGAGAGAGGGAATCCTATTTCTTGTTTTTATTTTTATTTTCTGTTTATTTATTTTGAGGGAGAGAGAGAGAGAGAGAGAACAAGAGAGAGAAGGAGAGAACGTGCACACACGCAGAGGAGGGGCAGAGAGAGAGGGAGGGAGAGAGAATCCCAAGCAAGCTCCACACTGCCAGCACGGAGCCCAATGCAAGGAGCCCAACTCATGAACCGTAAGAAGGTGACCTTTGCTGAAATCAAGAGTGGGTTGCTCACTAACCCACTAACTCACCCAGGCGCCCCCTATTTCTTGCTTTTAAATGTAGTTTCAGATATAGTTTTCAACATAGTTACCCACTGGAATCACTTTGAAAGATTAAAAAAAACAAAACACACACACAAAAAAGCCATAGTGACCTGGTCACACCCCAGGCCAAATAAATCAGAAAATCTCTGGGGCACAAATATTGTTTTTAAATTCTCCATGCAAGTCCAATGTGCAGGCTAGGCTGAGAACCACTGCTTTATAGGCTTGGTAACCTCATTCCCTCCTCATGCAGCCAGTCACAGCTAGCAGGTTTTGAGTGGCTACTTTATGTTCAGCAATTTACATAATCCTCACGGCAAGTGTATGAGGCAGGTATAAAAATCCTAGCATTTCACAGATGGGGAAAGTGGAGCTTGGAAAGGCTAAGTGACAGACCTGGAATTACAAATTTAGTATTCTGTCTTCTGAACTAGATCCTTCACCAGCATACGCTGTGCTTTTTTGCGGATGCCATGATCCTAGCAATATCTCCAATCATAACATATTCCTTCTTTTTTAGGGGCGAGCAGAAACAGTTGGAGAAACTGGAAGACTTCATTCCAGTACTCCCTCATGGAAAAAACAACAACATAAAACTCCTTCCATGGAAGTTGAGGATGAAGAGTGTTTCTCACAACTGACTTTCATAGAGATTTTGAGACTGTGTGGTAGGGAGTAGTAATAAATCAACAGTTGGAGATGGTTAAAATTGTCGAGCAGCTAAAGTCAAAGAGCATCACTTTTTACACAGAGTCAGTTTAATGGTTTTGAACAGCCGTTCTTGGTACCTTGAGACTGACAAGAAAACTGGATAGCACAGTCTATGAAGATAAGCCAGCGTATGGAATGCGAAGGAAGCGGCCGTGGGAGGTTATGAGAACAAGGGAGTCTAGGTTGCTCATGAACATACCAACTACAACACAAGCTGCATAGAGAGAAACAAGAACAGAAGGCTGGAAGACAGGGAGGGCCGGAAAGGCTGCAGGAGAGCTGAGGTCAAGTTCACACCCTGAGACACTGAGTCAGAAGATAAAAGGTGATGCATTACTCAACAAGCCAAGTATTTTTAAAAGGTGAAGACAAAACAGAAAGAGAATTATCTTTCCCTCCATATTTCATATTTTTAAAACTCAGCAAAGGTATAAAGTAATGTGAATTAGATCTCACTTTATGTAAATTTGCTGAGTGTGTGTAAATCTTAATATGTCAAATAGCGTGTTAACTTTGCTCATAGAATTTTTAGCACGGAAGATCATTTAAATGAGTCGTGTGGCAATTTCCTCTATAGAGCAAATAACCCACTCTTTTTGCAATTTAAAATTCTCTTATGATGAATCTGCAGGACACTGGCATGTATCATAATTTGATTCAAGGAAAAATGTATCTCGTTACAATTGTATGTTGGAACACCTAATGAGCAACAGAAAAATAATTACACACAGATGTGTTTCCTTGGAGTTTTATTCCTCTCTTTTCAAAGTATGAATCATGATTCCCTTATGAGTAGAGGGCTGAAAGGAGGACAGGACCCCACCCAGCTCTGCCAGCACAGAGCTCCGTCAAGCTTGTGAAATTACAACTTGCATCTTCAGGGCTGTACCCATTCAGTAGCCAGGAAATCTCGGGGAGTGTTGTAACTGGTGAAATCAGGTTAATTCAACAGATGGTTTTCATTTCTGGTGAAAGTTTACATGAGGCTTACTTCTTAAAATGCCCTCACACTATCTTACAGTCAAATGAAGATAACTGGATCTATATTATAAGTTTTAATAGTGCTAGTCTGCAATTTGCTCGTCTCTGGAATGGGAAAACTAAATTGATCTATCCTATGGCCATCTCATTCTTCTCACCGGTGTGACTAAATCAGTTCACCTTTAAGTGACTTTTCAACTCTGTCCTCTCCCCCCAAAACGCACACACACACACACACACACACACACACACACACGCAAACACTTTGAGGAGGTAAACCGTAACACATTACTATTATATTAATGACATAGACAGTAGGCACAGTGTTAACTGAACAAATAAATTCTTCCAGGATTATTCTGCCCTTTTTATTGTGTCAACTTTTACGGCTATACCTTAAAATTTTTTGAACTGCATCTTTTGCCAAAAAAGGATATAAAAGATATTTATTCACATCATTTAATGAGATTAGTTAGGAACTATAAAATTAAGATTTTAAAACACATTTCTTAGGGGCACCTGAGTGGTTCAGCCGGTCAAGCAACCAACTTCTGCACAGGTCATGATCTCACCGTTTGTGGGTTTGAGCCCTGTGTTGGGCTCTGCGCTGACAGCTCAGAGCCTGGAGCCTGCTTCAGATTGTGTCTCCCTCTCTCTCTGCCCCTCCCCCGCTCACATTTTGTCTCTCACAAAGACATTTAAAAAAAAATTTTTAATGCGTTTCTTAAATTACCGTGAAACTCATGTTCTGAAAAACCTGAAAATTAAGTTTTTACTTTGGGGGTTGCTTTCAAAGATTAGGTGAAAAGAGATTAATAAAACTTTACTTGCCACTGATTTTATGTCATTAGTTTTAATCAAAAATGGGTCAAATATCAGCAATTTCATATGGCTCTACCTGGTTAGAGCAAGAGACAGGTGAAAAACTAATTTTCACCTCAAATGATACAACCACGGCCCTCTATGTTCCAAAGAAAAAAGTCTTTGCAAGAGAGGATGACCTCAGATATTCTGAAATGTGCTTAAAATATCAACTACAACACATATTCAACCCCAGAGCTTCTGGTGCTGGCTTCCATACTCAAGGAGGCCACCAGTGAGCCTGTAACTCACAAGTCCGATTCTGACGGAGTTTTCACAGTGCATGTGAAAGATTGGTAGTGGACTGACAATCACAGACAACTTTGGAGGGACAAGTGGCAGGGACACTGTCTAAAATAAGTAACTTCCCAATAAAAAATGTCATGTTGGTCAATAACTTTAAAATCCCATACCTAAGTGCTTTGTGTATATTTACTTAGCTTTTCTGCCTTCTACAGAAGGTGCTGAAAGGCAGTGAACTTCAAGAGTTAGGAAGAGGTAGAAAACTGATAGCCAGTAATTGCACAGGTAATAACTGGTGGCAGAGTAATATTGGCTTTAAGTCAGAAAGTGGAGTATTTTACAATAGAACACAAACATCCACAGCCATTAAATAACTTAAGAAAACCCTAGCCACATTAAATACGATACATAGAGGTCACAAAACTACTTTGAAAACATGTTTTAAAACTCTGAAGAGTGTCTTATTTTCTAATGGGCGTAAGGGGTTCCCATATTTTTTGGAAGATAAAACAGAGACCCTAGCAACAACGCATTTTCCAGAGAAACACAGAGATCCTCATTCAGAATCCTGTACTTCTTTATCCTAAAATATTGAGATTTACATCAACTCAGACACTAAACAATATTGAGTTTCTTCTCATTTTTTATTTTTTAAAAAAGACAGATTTAGGATATTGTAAGAAATTACTAAGTTACATTTTTTAAAATCTGTCAAGTGCTACAGTAATGGAATAAGTAAATAAGATTTTTTTTTAAAGTTCAATGTTTATATATAGACATATTTATAAAAAAATGACTGAATTAGAAGATGTTAAATAATGTTGATACACACCAGGAAGGGATTTAGGCAAGGAAAGGCACATCATTTCACCACAAGAAATAAAGACCATAGTTGGAAGTTAATGACTAGCCAAAGCTTTAGGTCTTGTGGTAGTTTTCCTAGCTCCGGAGGGTCATTACGGTGGAACCTTCTTTATGGTACTGAGCTGGAATACATAGACAGCAGTTGGGAGAATTTTACTCTATGACCCCAAAGTTCTGTTAGAAAGAAAGCACTCTTAAGCCTGATGTGTGAAGAGGCAAGGAGCAAAAATCCAAAATGGTTTGGTGGTACTGAAAATCCTATTGACATACTAAGGAGAGTTAAAAAAAAAAAAATACAAAAAAAGGTAAAGTAAAATAAGGTTAATCCTCTTGTCTGGCTGAATTGGAATTCCTGCAGTTACGAAGTTAAAGTTTCAAGTAAACACTGTATTTTTCACTTCCTTTCTTGCAGACAAACACAGTATAGATAAACAGCTGCCATACTTCACCTTGAATAAAGCTATATGCCAATATTTGGGGAAAAGGCTCTTAGCTAATCTCCTTATTTTATATAGCTTACGTCTGAAAATAGCACTAATACTTCTGGCTGACTGGCTATCTACAACAGCACAGTGACCATTAAGTTTTGACAATGAAAGGTTTCCCAGAGACACTAAAGGGTTTCTAGTTGAACAGCTAGCTATTTACTGAAAAGTCTAACCGACATCAGTAGGACTTGCTTTGGGTCAATCTCCCACTATCAATTTTCTTTCAGAAATTTGTGCCAACCGTCTACCCACTTCTTGCTCTCTGGACTCTGAACCCACATTGGTTTGTTTAAAAGATGGAATCATCCAGAATAATCCGTATACATTTTAGTGGTATTAAGAAACAATTGTCTGTGTGAATAAATAAAATAGATTTTCAGGATAAAATGGTAGATCCACTCAAAAAAATTAAATTAAAAACAACGGGAGGGGAGACAAGAGAAAATATTAATATTAAAAACATAATAAAAATGGCAATTGCAAAGCAGGCAACTTCCCACTCATGCCACACGATAGGCCTTCATTAAGGTGTACTCTTTCCGATTGGTGTGAGCAGCCCAGATGAAGAGGGCAGAAGCCATGAACTGTAGGGGAGCTGAGACACACGCCAGGCAGAAGGACCATCCAAATTCACCAGACACGTTCTCAGGTAGTTCTAGTTTCTGGTGGAGTAGTTCAATCCCAGCAACATAACAACTCACTGAGCCCAGTGTGCACAGCCCTTGGAGGAGAACAAAACATAACTGGTAAGAGCACAGTGAGAGCTTCGCGGGCAACACAACAGGATGGTACTGCGTGAATGTTTAAGAGTTACGACTCTTTGGTCTCTATGGACACAGGAAGAGGAGAAAAGCGAAGTATCCTGACAAGACCCACCTGCAAGGAGATGCAGAATGCCTGTGGCAATGGTGGGATACAAACTCCGGCAGATGCAAGCACAAAGTCCAATTACGGCTCCAAAGCACATCAAACCCAGACTGACAAAAGGTAAGAGGAACTGGCAACGCCAAAGATCTGATTTTGAAAAAGAGAAAAAAAGAAATGTTACCATGATTTCAGACGGTGTTCTCACAATGTCAATTTCTGTCATATACTAAATAGATCTTTTCTCAACAAGTGAGAAAGGAGTACTTTTAATACCGGACGTTTCTTTTCCAAAGCACTTTGTTCAACAGGATGCTACCTTTGTCCTGATAAAAGTGAAAGGACACTAACAGTTAACAATCACTGAGGGCTTACTATGCATCCAGCAATTTCTTTACACACGTTGCATGTTAATCCTCCCAACATCCCTATGAAGAGGTACTATTATTATCTCCATTTTATAAATGAGGAAACTAAGGCAAGAGGTATAACTAACTTGTACAAGGTAAAACAGTGAGCGGGAGAGCCAGCATTTGAAGCAAAACCTTCTGGCTCTACATACAAATGAATCTAAGTCCTTATAGGATCTCAAGGTGGGAATAACAAGTAAATGAATGGTGATTATAAAAGACCTGTTGAAAGAATATACATGAAACACAAAGCAGAGGATCTCTGCACTCAGTAAATGGCAGTTTTAATTATCATAAATTCCCTCAACAGCTGTGGGAAGAAAGCTGATGATCTTCCAAAGCACCCCCTTCCACTCTTACATTACTTTAATTATTAGTAATGTATTAATATCAACTCTAAGCCAAATTCTACCCTATAGTGCTAGTTTTACTTTCTGGAACTACATAAAAGTCTTTTCTCCAACTTCCCTTCAAACTGTTAGAAATATACTTCTTCCTATATATTTGCAATACAAATGTGCAGGTTTAAATGTGCAGGCTGAGGAGTGCCTGGGTGGCTCAGTCGGTTGAGCATCCGACTTCAGCTTAGGTCATGATCTCACGGTTCGTGAGTTCGAGCCCTGTGTGGGGCTCTGCGCGGACAAGCTTAGAGTCTAGAGCCTACTTCGGATTCTGTGTCTCCCTCTCTCTCTGCCCTTCCCTGCTTGTGCTCGGTCTCTCTTGCTCTTGAAATTAAAATTAAAAAAATTTTTTTTCAATGTGCAGGTTGACTTATATGCAGATTTTTAACAGAACATACTGCAAATGTATTTTCTCTTCCTTATTTTCTTAATAACATTTTTTCCCTCTAATTTATGTTAAGAATACACTATATAATACATATAACATACAAAATACGTGTCAGTCGACTGTTTTATGTTATTGGTAAGGCTTCTGATCAACAGTAGACTGTTAGTAATGTATTGGGGAGTCAAAAGTTATATGTGGATTTTCAACCCCGTGGAGGGGTTCGTGCTCTTAACCCTTATGCTGTTCGAGGGTCAACTGTACTTGCCATTTCATGGTCTCTCATAACATGGTCATTCTTTGGGACAAGCTCCAGTAAGCCTCTACAGCCGGAAAACCAGGTACAAATCTGAAGACAGTATTTCTTATGCAGTCTGACCATCAAGGAATGGAACGCTCCTAATAAATACTTTCATTTGTTTTTGATATCTATACTTTTGTTATTACCACCTAAGGCTACATTAACGTTTTTGGTAGCCCTAATCCTTA
This sequence comes from Panthera uncia, assembly GCF_023721935.1. Taxonomy (NCBI): domain Eukaryota; kingdom Metazoa; phylum Chordata; class Mammalia; order Carnivora; family Felidae; genus Panthera; species Panthera uncia. Next base: position 45,478,091 of record NC_064810.1, read on the forward strand.
GTTGACTCTTAGAGCTTATAGTCAACTTTTTTTTACATATCCCTATCTGAACTCAGGTAGCTGAAACGTTTAACTCAAAATCAAAAATTTATTATTTATTCCTATTAAATTTACTCTTCAAAAGGGCCCACTAATAACATCTTTTGGGGAGGTCTGGATTCTGTCACCTAATGTATTAGCTGCTTCTCTGAACTTTATATTTGCAATTGGTTAGGTACGTACCTAATCTTAAAATATGTTTTCAACAGAAGAGAGTTCATCGGGATACCGTTAGAGATCTTATTTCAAGTTGACATGACATACTGATTCATCTTGTTCCCAAAACAGAAATCAACAAATGGCAAAATTATTTCTTTTTTTCCCAACTGTCCGGCTGAAATCAATGTACTCACAGGTCCGAAGCAGATCAATTCCACTATTGTGGTTTCCAGGATCAACAAATTTCTCCATGAACTGCTCATTTAGCGTGAAACTCATGCATTTTGTGGCATCAAATGACTCTGGAACACGAATTAACAATGATTGCTTGTTGCTTTAATTATAAACATTTAACAAAAATCCCTTTCAGTAATTATTCTCTAAAATAAAAAGTGATATAGAAAGATGTTCCCAGAGGACAGCAACCTCTTTGGCCTTGAATGACACACAAGATTCACTGATGCCCAATGGATGCCAGTGGTTCTCAGCAGTGGGCTTAAGACATTGGTACAAGAAAGGGGAAAAAAAAGTAGGAGCAGTAAAATGAATGCGAATAGATATGCAAGAAGACTAGGAAGGAGGAGAAAACAAATAAATAGGAACTTTCATCTTCTCCCCGAAACCTACTCCCCCAGCTGTCTTCCCCCATCTCAGGTAATGACAATTCCATTCTTCTAGTTCCTCAGACCAGAAACTATAGTCATTGTTGCCCACATGCATCCCACCAGTTAATCCTTGAGGGTCCACCTTCAAAACATATCTAGAATCCAGACACTTCTCAGTGCTACTATTGTCGTCTAAGCCACAATCATCTCTCACCTGAATCAGTGCAAAAGTCTCCTGGCTTCCACCTTTGCCTACTACTTGTTTTCAAAACATGCGTCTAGGTGACCAGATCATCTGTCCTCTGCTCAAAGCTCTGCAACGCTCCTTCACATGTGGAGTAAAAACCAAGGCCCTCATCACGCCTAGAAAATCTTGCAAGGTTTGCCCCACTCTCACCCCCAGAGTACCTTTCTGACAACTCTCCCCTCCTTACCCTCCATTCCAGCCCAGTGGCTTTCTTGCTGGTCCTTGACTAATTCAGACATGCTCCCACCATAAAGCCTTTGCAGTAGCTTTTCCTTCCAACCCACGATTCCCCCTACCTCTGCAATTTTCCATAAAGCCAACTCCTTCACCTACCTCAAGTCTTTACTCAAGTAATGTCTTCTTGTTGAAGCCTATCCTGCCTATGCTATTGAAGATTATAACTTATGCACACCAACATCCCCTTCCCTACATATTCCAAATCCCCTGTATTTTCCTGCATTTTTTCATAGCATGTGTCACCTAACATACTATATAAATAACTACTGTTCATGCTATTACACTTATTTATTCAGTTTACTGCATGCATCCCTTACAAGAATGTTAGCTCCCTCGGACTAAAGGTATTTTTTTTCTCTGATGTTCTACATGGAATATGGAGGCATGTAATAAGTATTTGCTGAATGAATGATAAACGATTGGTAAGATTCAACCATCAAGTGCTCCTATGCCCTCATAAGTAGAACTGAACGCTTTACAATTAACTTTAACCACCACCCCCCCTTTCCAACTACTTTCTTTTTCCCATTATATAATCACAACTATTGTCCTTCTGATATATGGTAACTCCAGCCTGTTGTGCTGTGATTTAAATACAGTGCTTCCCACAAAGTGGTCAACAGAAGTAGTCATAAGCGGAAACAAATTGTAAAGTTGTTCCTTAGAAACAGTTCTAAAGTTTCCATTTCAATAATTGGAAATTAAACATTTTTAATGGTAAGAATGCTTGCAAAATAAATGAAACAACTTCTTAGGTTTTTATTTCCGTAATGCATATTTTTAACCTACAAACTCTATCAAGTTGTTGTAAAACAGACTCAATATACACAGATTTAAACGTAGAGTTGGATCAAATTATATTCTCTAAGATTCACAGGGCAAATGATAATAACTACTAAAACACAGCTAACACTTAAAAGACTATCAATTCATATTTGTTGATTTGATTCTGGATACTAATTCTTTCACCAATTACCAAATATTTAAAGTCTTCCAATGTACTTTCCCAATTATTTCCTCATGACATGTGTGAGACTAATAAAAATAATTTTACTGATAAGTACAGAGATTTAAACTGGCTTTCCCAAGATAAGGACAGTTACTTATCCAACCAATTGTAACGAGTATCACGGTAATTCATGGAAGATGGGCAGAGAAGGTGATAGAGAGAGAAGAGACACATAGATTTATCTCTTTGGAGAGAGAAAGAACCCACAAACCTCCTTTTACATAACTGGGTCATCACCATCACTTTATTATTGAGTAGATAAAGGAGACAGAAGTTAAAATAAGAGAAATACCTGTCCTTTCTGGTGAGCTATACCCATATGCGTTTGGAGGTATAGTGATACACCGTCTCCACAATCCCACTGTGCCATTAAATCGGAAAAGCGCATCATTATAAGTCTTTTCATCTGCCTCATCACTCTCGAAGTCGGTCCAGATGCTTTTGGCCAAATCACTGGAATTTTCTTGAATTGGACTTCGATATTCATACCAGAAGTCTGTGCCAATCGAGGCTGCCATGTAGATGGTGGAAATGAGGCTAAGCACACAAGCAATTACAAATGCTGTAGCAAAACGGTTATCCATTCTGGCATTCAGACTGCTCTGTTTAAAAGTCGGAGAAAGAAGAAATGTTAGACTTCATGGACAAATAGAGGTTATTTTGAAAGGAATTATCTCAAAAACCACCCTTTATCCTAGTCCCCATCCCTTGGCCCTTAAAGTAATATATAATCATTAAAAAATAAATAAAGGCAAGCATGTTCTCAATTAACTTCAAAATAAAACTCATTATTATGAAAAGTACTTATTGAATGCTCACATACCCAGGATGCTACGGAGACAGAGGTCTTGTTCTCTAGTCTATCACCTGCACACTAAAACAGACAACACTGAAATGGACATACACATTACAGATACAAACAACAGACATGCTCAGAGTCAGCAGTGTACCATACATAAACTCTTCATTACAGGCTGAATTTTTATGCAAGCTGCAGAGCATTAAGTTTTCTGGGGTTGAGCGCGAACAGAGCATTAGAAATGGAAGCAGAGGAAGTTGGCTCCTCCCAGTTTCCTCTGAAGAGGAAAACCTTCTAAACCAAGGTTAAGAATCAGGAGCTATTTGGAAAACAGAGTTGAGATGTTCCTTAACCCACACAGAAAAGGTAGTTCTGGGTACACAGAATAGCAAAGAGAACAGTAACTATGATAATGCTAGATAGCAATCTGCTCTTAATCTATTAAAGCTAAGGAAAACTCCCTTACGCTGCCAAATTCTCCACTCCTGTCTACTCTCCCCATTCCTCACACTTTTTGACTCTCCTCATCTGCAAACTAAATGATTCCCCCTCAGCTAGAAAGAAAACTGAATTAGGCAGAATACGAATACTCCCAATGTAGCAGGATTCTCACACAGAAAGAGTTGGGACACTGAGGCTTTTCTTTCCAGGAAACAGCTTTATTCGGCGGGCTAAGACCCAAAAGGCTGAGCCCCCAGCGCAGGGCGGGGGGGGGGGGGGGGTTGCCTTTTGTACAATTTTTGCTCTTTTGTCTCCCATATATGGTAACATACAGTCTGAATAAGCTACGTTACAGAGTCCTGGGGAATGTCACGCACCGGCACAGAGCCAGGTTGCCTTCCCTCCTCTGGAGGTTTTCACCACATTCCTTAGGGAGGGGCTCTACCACACCAAGGTGTGGACAGGACTCAACGGCAGTAGTAGTAAATGGCCGCAGTAAAATGACTCAAGGCGGATCAAGCTGAGTCAAATCCTGCCAAGTATACACCGTGACCGCACCAAACACCTTACAAAGGCGCACGAAAACAGGCTCGCAAACTGGGATTGCCGAGTTTGGAAGATAGCAAGTGTGACACAGGAGAGATGGGGCAATTACACTGATTAACAATAACTCCAGAAGTTGGTTCTGTATTCTTGTTCTTTCTAATTCTCTTTCATCCTGGTGCTCTCAAATGACCTTAAAAGGTCCCGGCACCGAGAGCGGCTGTTTACCCAGGCCGGACAACTGGCGCTATCACCTCGCAGGGCGCACTACCGAGCCGGGGGCCCCGCAGTCCAGGGCCACCCCAGGCCAGGGGCCCCAGGTACGCGACCAGGCCCCTCCCCAGACCACTCGGCCGAGGGAAAACCCCCGCCGCAGCGCTGCGGCGGGGCACCCACCCGCCCGGGCCGCTCCCCGGGAGGGGCCCCTCTTCAAACTGCTGAAAACATCCAACGGCTACGCGACCCCTGCCCGGAGACGCCGAGCCCGCTCACTCACCGCCCATCCTCCTGCTCCGCCAGCTTCACCCTCAAGCTCAGACCACAGCACCCTACTCTCCCCGCGCCTCCTCTGACGCACTTCCCTGCAGATCCCGCCCCCTCCATAACTCCCGCGCCTCCGCCTCCGCCTCCACCAGAGGCTGGGCTTAGGCCCGGGGCCGAGGGGGCTTGTGGGAGTTGTAGGAGGGACAGAAGGAAAGCGGCGGGAGGTAGCGGCGGTCCGCATTTCTGGCGCCGCGCGCGGTGCATTGTGGGGGATGTAGTTCAACTCCGGGGTGACAGTAGGTGCGCAAAAGGCGGGGCGGGGGGGGTGGTGGTGGCGGCGGCGCGTCTGGGCTGATGGAATCTTGTATTTTATGAAGGAAGGGAGGAAGGTCCGCAAAGGCGACCTGTCCCTGATCATCGACAGTTATTGATTGTGACTTATATAACAGGTTTTCCAGTTCTGTGCTCTCCCTGTGACATAGCCCTACCTCTAAATATGTCAATAGCAGTTAAGATACTTCTGCGATATTAACCCATTTATGTCCTCTCCCACAATCTCACTCCCATTGAAGCAGATAGTCCTTCTGGATTTATTAAGTTTAGACTAAGAAAGATGTGACTTGACCGTATCCATCTAGAATGTGATGTTTGGGTTTCATATAATTTATGTTAATGGCTACTTTCTCTTTATGGCAAGCGATACAAATTTTCTATTTATTATAGTAGAGTTTCGTTTTAATGCTTTTTTAACGTTTATTTTATTTATTTTGAGAGAGAGAGAGAGAGAGCACAAGTGGGGGAGGACTAGAGAGAGGGAGAGAGAGAGAGAATCCCAAGCAGGCTCTGCGCTGTCAGCACGGAGCTGGATGCAGGGGCTCCAACTCACTAATGTGAACTCATGACCTGGGCGGAAATCAACAGATGTCTAGCGGAATGAACCACCCAGACGCCCCAGTACAGTTTCACTTTAAAATAAATTCCAGTTAAAGAAAAATATTAAGTTATGATAATACTGAGGGTACCAGATATGTCAAAAACGTGAATTTAAAAAATTGTTATGTAATGTGAAAAAGACTCGATTTGGGGGAACATTGTCTTAAGCAGATAAGGTCATGGACAGCCTCTGAGAGTGCAGATGGCCATGTGTCACAGCAGTAACAGAATGACTCTTAAGTCTTCAAGTACTGCACAGAAGTTCATGGATAGAAAGCAGAGAAATCTTTGCAATAATGCATGTGGACCCAGGAACATGGCCCAAGACCAGTAAATGATGGATTTCTCAACACATACTGACAGAGACAGCTTACTCAAGGACCAGAAAAGCTCTCAAACCCTACCCCATTCCCAGATGCCTTGGAATTTAGCTCAAAGTTGATACTAAATTTCTACCATCCTGATAGATTGAAGGCACAGTATCTGTTTTTCTGTCTGTGGTTCTGCTTCTTTCACCGGAGTTGGCAAACTGATATTCATATCTAGCACATAAATAAAATAAGGTAATAGCCAAATATAATATTAAAATATGACTGGATTTTCATGTAGAATGTCTGACTAAAGGAGAACTTTGTCAGAGGCACCAACTAGGGAAAGTGGTGGAGATGTACAGGCAAATTGTTAATATGCAACTTGACTCCTACCAGAAAGGAGGAGTCATGTACCAGAAAATATCCTTGTCCATTGGCCTTCATCAGAAGTCCCCTATCTTCAGAACTACCTCTCTGGTGAAGTCACATGGTAAATAAACCCAGGTAGAAGGGAAGTTTGAAAGAGGAAGACACTACCTCAATTCATAGTCAAGGAAGCTGATCCCAGGGTGAATAAGTGACTAATCAAGCTTGGATAATAGGGTGCACTAACTAGTTTTGTGACATTGGACAAGTTAGTTAACCTCTTAAGTCGCAGTTTTCTTTTCTCCAAGATATGAATGTTGATAAACTCCCTATCCCGAGTGACCATTGGCAGGATTAAATGAAAAAAAGAAATGCATGTAAAGTGCCCAGCACAGGGTCTGGGCATAGTAAACAATCATTAAATTATTAGTATTTGCAAATATTTGTTGAATATCTATAATGTATGGTTAGGGTCAATATAAACACCAAATGCTCCCAATTCCCCTAGAAGCTGGAACTAAGCCATTTATAGAGGTAGGTGTCCTGCTTACTTCAGGAGGTTTATGAAACTCGGGGCTAACTGCAGATGACTAGGAGAGACTTGCCACGACCACATTTCAGGCATCTTTGCTGAGCTCGGCTCAGAGCATTCCCAGGCTGGGCTCATGGCATATATAAATCTTCATGATTCAGGAGGTAGATGTTTCTGGGGAAGCCTGCAAAGGAGAAGGCTGCTTTCATTCATCAGGTCTGTAGAATGCCTAGAAAACACATCAGACACATTTACATTTCACTCAATTTAGGGGGCACCTGGATGTGTCTGCGTGTTTGAGGTTGTGACCATCCTACCCACTCAGCACAGGAGACTCGAACTGCCTGACCACACCAGTACCAACAAGCACATAACCATATTTCTCATTTATCTCCGCATCTTGGGTATTTTCTGTTTTGGGTGCTTGCTTATGGTGTGGGTAGGCAAAACAAATCCTTAATAAATTAATGGAGTTAAATTTCTACTCCCATTCATTACTCTGCTCTTTGGGAAACAGTAGCTAGCCTGACATATTTTCACAAATAAGGGATGATTTAGTGAAACCAAGTACCAATTAGGAAATTTAGATTTAAAACTAAAGTTGAACTAGAACTCTGGCTTGATTTGCTAATGATGATTCTAGTTTCAGGACAAAGGTGTTATGGTTACACTATATTTTAAACAAACCAATAGCTGCAAATCTAGATATGCAAATATTATAACTTGTTTGTATCATGTGCTTAGGTAAAAACTCCTTGTGCAAGAATTCCCTTCAATACCAAATTTCCTAATATACTTAAATTTCATTTTTAATCACATTTAAAAAAAATTTTTTTAACGTTTATTTATTTTTGAGATAGAGAGAGACAGAGCATGAATGGGGGAGGGTCAGAGAGAGGGAGACACAGAATCCAAAACAGGCTCCAGGCTCTGAGCTGTCAGCACAGAGCCCAACGCGGGGCTCGAACTCACGGACCGCGAGATCATGACCTGAGCCGAAGTCGGCCGCCCAACCGACTGAGCCACCCAGGCGCCCCGTTTAATCACATTAAAAAAAAAAAAAAACAACTAAAAATTACCTGAAGAAAGATACATCTACATTATGTTTTTCTCATATAATTTTGTCCTGCTTGTTTTCCTTATGAACTGTGGAAGGCAAAAAGAAGGAAAATAGATATATACACAAGCTGTGGTTTTCAATCAATAACCTTCCTCAGAAAAAAATGCATCAATCTTTGAATTTCCTTGTACCAATCCATTATACAACGGCAAAATTAATCAAGGATGAGGCAAATAGAAAAGTGCATCTAAAATGGTTCTTTCCTTCTAGCAATTCCTGTAAAATGCTACACAGAGTAGCAAACTATAGTTATTTAGATGTCCATGCTTCTGAAGGACAGTGAATGGACCAAATGTAGGTGAGAAGTTTAAAATTAAATTGTCCTCTATTTTAATATCATCAGTGTGAGTCTTTAGTAAATGACCCTTTTTGAGTCCCAGTGTCCTCATTCACAAAATGGTTATGCTGGATGATCAGTAGTATCACTTGAAGCTCTAAAATTTTATGATTCATAAAATTCCATTCCGCTGGAAGAAGAATAATGTAACTCCAAAATATAGTTGTCGTAGATCCACAATGTTCAAGTTTCATTGGGAGATTCCCATGTGCTACACCTCCAAGCTAGGCAATGTACAAGATAGAGATACAGGAAATGCAGATGGACAAAGGAAAAGGAGGAAGGCTGTATGCATTCTGATTAGAAAAGATACAGCAACACAGACCATTGCTGTTTCAACAATAAACAGTAGTCATGGAAAACGGAAGCTAAGAAGTTTGTGAAACCTCCGTATTCATTGGAAATAATTCAAAATTCAAGCATAATTCAGTCCGGATCTACAAACATTAATTGACCACCTATTGTATGCCAGACACTGTGCTGGGTACCAGGGACACTAATATAAGTAAACACAATTTTTGTTACGCACAACCTAAATCCAGATTAAACCAACTGTTATGAAGAAACCTAAAGTATATGTGCCTAAAATAATATCACTTTTGTTTATGTAAATATGGGGTACCAAGGGAAATAATCTAATAAGTGAAGGGGAAGAGGGCCCTGATAACAGCAAATACATGCCATTTAATTTGGCATGATATATTACATTACAGTACATTACACTAAACTCTCCAAGTAACGGTCCAAATAAAAAAGCCACTGAGACTTAGAATATAAACTGATCTCTTAAACTGGACTGTTTAATTTTTAATTTTTTTTTTCAACATTTTTTATTTATTTTTTGGGACAGAGAGAGACAGAGCATGAACGGGGGAGGGGCAGAGAGAGAGGGAGACACAGAATCGGAAACAGGCTCCAGGCTCCGAGCCATCAGCCCAGAGCCTGACGCGGGGCTCGAACTCACGGACCGCGAGATCGTGACCTGGCTGAAGTCGGACGCTCAACCGACTGCGCCACCCAGGCGCCCCAAAACTGGACTGTTTAAATGGCTATACACTTTATGATATTCAAGTAAGAAATGAACAAGAGAGTGTTTCTAACAAATGAATATGCAATCACTGTAATAAGTTTAATGAAAAACAAAAACTTTGCTTCATAATCTTTGCCACTTATTCAGGAACAAATCAGTACGGTGTATGAATAGAGATTTCTTTCTCCTGTGCTACTGGCTATATAATCTGATTAATCCCTACCTAATAGGGGGGCCAGAGTGATTGATAGGGAAAAAGCAGAAGCAGAATATGCCAAAATTCCAGTTAGGGTGGCTGTACTCACAAAATCATCAGCCCACCTGTGAAGCAAGTCTGCAAGTCACAGCTAGGGCTGTATGATAGATAATACTGTATTCACCTGAGCAGACATCTCAGGGGACAACACCCGACTGTCTCCCCATCTTCAACATTTGATGCAATTCTGAACATATCTCAGGAATTGAGGTGCAGAATAGGGAGGGCCCAGAAGTCTAAATTAATTCCAAAAATTTTGTGATATCAGACTAGAAGATTGCTAAGAAGTTCGAGTTTAGAGGTGATTTTTAAGCTGAAAAAAAAAAAGTTAGCCAAAATCATAACAAAGCATAACATGTAAAGTTGGTGAAGGTATGTAAATTAAAACAGTGCTTCTAAACTTTAGTGTGTGTGAGAATCACCTTGGAGGCTTGTTAAATATAATAAGCGACCTTGTTAGGAATCACCTGGAGTCGTCTCCAGATGATTCTGATTCAGTAGATCTGGGACAGGGTTCAGAAAGCTATGGTCTAGGAGGCACCCAGGTAACTCTAAATGGGTAATCTGGCCTGGCATCCAGAGGTTCAAAACATGACTTTGAGAGTCCAAAGAAGACTTCAGCTAGGTAACTCCTTTATGTTAGAGATGATGAAGAGGTAATGGATGGCCTCTCCCTTCAAGTTGCTCATGATCAGCTCAGGAAGTCAGACACCAAAACAACTAATCATGTGAAATGAAGTAATGGGAATTTAATAAGCAGTATTATAAAATATCTTAGAGAACACAAAGGTGGAAGTAATTATCCCTGCTAAGGATGGAAAGCATAATATCTAAAGTTGAATATAAACTGTATTTATGTACTTATAAAATAAAGGAGAGTTGAGCATTTTTTTTTCTGGGAAAACAGTTCTTAAAAGGGGGCATGTGTGTGTGCTGTCATTCAGTTATTAATATTTACATCTTACTCTTTTTTTTTTTTTGTCATCACCTTGTTCTTGCTGCCTTTCCACAGGCTTATGGTATCCAGTGTTGTTTCTGAGTTTTGGTCTATGTGTAGTTGGTTATTTATTAGTATCCTCATGTTTATTTCAAAGAGCATTCAAAGTTCTAAACATAACTGTTGTGCTGTTTGTTTGGAACGATGACTTCCCCTACTTTATGTAGTCAGCTTTTATTGTGGATTCTGTCTTATAATAGCTTTGTACTCTTTGAGTTGTTAAAAGCCCAGGACTATGCTGTTTGTTTCCTTTTTGCCTCAAAATACTTAATCTGTTTTCTGACTTGGGTCCCAGGATCGTTTTGATCCATGGTGGATATTCTCACATTGCAACATACTACCATGAACTACCATATTCCAAAGTGACTGTATATGATAAAGCAAGATATTTGGTCCACAGCTGCTCCAAAGTTCAGTGAGGCAGTCAGATTTATTTGAGACAGTTTACATCAACAAGCCAACAACTTGAATGCTGAAAGAAAATTTAAGACCTGCAGAATAAATGCAGGCCAGACATTTTTCTCTGGAATATGAGCATGAACTTTTTTTTTCATTTTATGATACTTTTATTGGAATTCTTGAGATACAAGAAAAATACAGATATATCTATGGATAGATATATGTACAGATATAGTGTTTAAATATTCTATGTTTACTCCACCAATCCTTGTCAAGTAAATATTGCCCTAGTTCAAACTATTTGACAAAATGAACGATTACATTAAGTATTTAAGGCTTACTCGGTGGGAAAGATTTCTATTCCAGAAATGTCAAAGCATTAGTTAGTTTCTCTCATCTGCAGCCTACACTTAGGGAAATATGCCCCCCATGAACAACACAGAAATGCTAGGGACACAAAGAAAGGCAGAGCACAGTTGTAAATCAACTTCTGAGTGACTTGCTGGGGGTGCCCCAGATCAGGGGAGCCCTCGTCTTTCCCTGACCTAGACCCACATGCCTGAGACTCAGGTCACATTAGAACACATCAGGAAACAGTGACAAGAAAGGGGTACAAAAGGCAAGATAGTTATTTTCAATATATTAATTATGGGTAAAATAAAAATTCAGTAGAAAGGACTTCAAATGTTAAACAATGGTGTTTTAATTCACAGGCATGCGTTTTTCTACGCAATAGCAGTATCAGCCTGAAACTGTAACTTTGGCTATGAAACCAGATGGAGGGAAAGAGAGAAGGAAAGAGCCTTAAGCCACTTTGACCAGTAAAGAACTGAAATAAATGGAGTCGATTTCAGGATTTGTACTCCACGACAGTTTTCCTAATACGAAAAGGAACAGATGACAGGAAGATATGATAGGACCCGTCTGTTGTTAGCCCGTTTCTCAAATGCTTTGAATGAACCCCAAATCTTTCTGTTAAAGTGCCTGCACTGGCAACTCCATTATAATGTCACTTATTAGAGGTCTGTCTCTGCTAGGTCAATAATCCCAAAAGTGAAGTTCACTGGTTTGCGGAGGTACTTAAAAATAAGTCATAGCTCAAAAGCTAAAAAATCACTGCTCCAGTAGTGAGGTATGAAAAAGACAAGATGGGGGGGGACCCAGAGTCTGATGAAGGGGAGTTACTTGGAGGTAGAGAGAAAATCTCCTAATCAAGGATGTTTATTCTAAGAAAAAGGAACTTTGCTGGTTGAATTACAAAGCAGATAAGAGTGTAGGGTGCCTGGATGGCTCAGTCGACTGAGTGGCCCACTCTTGATTTCTGCTCATGGTTCATGGGTTGGAGCCCCATGTAGGGCTCTGCACTGACAGTGTGGAGCCTACTTGGGATTCTCTCTCTCGCCCTCTCTCTCTCTGCCCTTCCCCCGCTCATGCACTCTGTTTCTCTCTCTCTCTCTCTCAAAATAAATAAATTTTAAAAAGAGTGTAAAAATGGCAGTTTGCCATTTTTAAACCTGTGTTTGTAAGCTACATAAATAACAACAGTGCCTGCAGTTGAACCACAATGAATACATACTTGTTGATTATACTAGATCACAAAACCAAGAGTTTTCCTGAATAATTCAAGTAAATTAACATTTCCAAAGGACCTATCACGTGCAAGGTACTGTGCTAATGACAGTGGAAAATTTTTAAAACTAATAATAACAGCACAAGACATGGTCCCAGTCTCTTGAGAATTTTTAAAAACATATTGAATGAAACAGGATTAATTTTGTATAAAACTGAAAGAAGCAAGTAAGGGGAAAGAATCTCATACCCTAATTAGAATCATTATGTTTGCTGTAGAAGTAGAGTGGTATGATTTGGGAAATTTTCAATTCACTCTTTCTGCAGTGAAAGACTACTTTCCTCACTTTTACCGGGGATGTGAATAAAAGGACTATCTTTGTCATCACCACCTTAAAATTTTAAAAGAAAATAGTACCTTGTCTGTGAAACAGAAAACCAGATCAAAAGGATTTTCAGTGTCAGAAAAGCAAAGGATGTCTTTAAAGTAGGTAAGGAAAAAAAGTTCATTTGTTTTCTAATTTCTGGATTTAAATAAACAAACTGAATATCTTGAAGACAGAAGTCAAAAAAGCACCCCCATCTCCAGGGCAAATGCAAATAAAGAAAACCACAACCACAACCACCAAACACCAACCAGGGTGGTGTTCTTTCTGAGGATTGGTAGAAACTGCGTTTTTTAATCTCTGTTTTTATGCTTGTCCCAAGATCTTTTAAGGGGTGGGGTGGTGGGGGTTGTGGGGAAGAGGTAGCCACTATATAAAAGAAGCTGCCCTGAGATTTTAAACCTTTATACAAAAACTTCCTAGGTAAGGAAACTTAATCGGATCTGGCAGCTGACCTTAGTGATGGACCCAGAAGCAACTGCTGTCTTTTTGGATTATTTCTATGCTACAAGCCAAAATCCTGATATTGAGGAGAACCACTCCCGTGTTGCTTACACATCTGTCTTCCTTCCCATCTTCTACGCAGTTGTGTTCCTGACGGGAGTGTTGGGGAACCTAGTCCTCATGAGTGCATTGCATTTCAAACGGGGCAGCCGAAGACTGATCGACATCTTCATCATCAACCTGGCTGTGTCTGACTTCATTTTCCTTGTCACGTTGCCTCTCTGGGTGGATAAAGAAGCATCTTTAGGACTGTGGAGGACAGGCTCTTTCCTGTGCAAAGGCAGCTCCTACATGATCTCAGTCAACATGCACTGCAATGTCTTCTTGCTCACCTGCATGAGTGTTGACCGCTACCTGGCCATCATGCGCCCAGCCGTATCCAGGAAATTCAGGAGGAGAGACTGTGCATATGGAGTCTGTGCCAGTGTCTGGTTTATCTCCTGCCTTTTGGGTTTGCCTACTCTTCTCTCCAGGGAGCTCACCCTGATTGATGATAAGCCATACTGTGCAGAGAAGAGCGCTACTCCAATCAAACTGACTTGGGCCCTGGTGGCCTTAATTTTTACCTTTTTTGTCCCTTTGGTGAGCATTGTGACATGCTATTGTTGCATCACAAGGAAGCTGTATGCCCATTACCAACAGTCAGGAAAACATAACAAAAAGCTGAGCAAATCCATAAAGATCATCTTTATTGTCGTGGCAGCCTTTGTCTTCTCCTGGCTGCCCTTCAATACTTTCAAGCTCCTGGCCATTGTCTCTGGGTTGCAGCAGGAAGTCTACTTTTCCTCATCTTTTATCCAGCTAGGCATGGAGGTGAGTGGGCCTTTGGCATTTGCCAACAGCTGTGTCAACCCTTTCATTTACTATATCTTTGACAGTTACATCCGCCGGGCTATCTTGCACTGCTTGTTCCCTTGCCTGAAGAACTATGACTTTGGGAGCAGCACTGAGACATCAGATAGTCACCTCCCCAAGGCTCTCTCCAACTTCATTCATGTGGAAGATTCGGCCAGAAGGAGGAAGAGGTCTGTGTCACTCTAAAAGTCACTGTGACATTTCAAGCTCTGTTAGTAGATTGGAGACTTAATTTGTGTCAGCGATAAAGAAGGAAAAAAAGTATTGCTGTTGGTATTCATATTCGCATCGCTTCACGAATACAAGGAAGAGATTATTTTTAAAGAGATGAGTGAAAAGTCCCTGTGTTCATGGCTATAATTAAACCATATGCTGTCTTTTTTGTTTTGTATTGTTTTCCTTTTTTTGTTTTTTGGGTTGTTTTTTTTTTTTTTTTTAGCTGAATGGCCTTCTTTAACTCTGGTCAATCTAGTTTACCCGGCAAAATACGACTCCTGTAGACCTTGAACTCTGACATAAAGGCCAGCTTGGATCAATTCCTTTCTTCATGATTGTTTATGTACATTCAGGCCTTTTCCTCTCTCAAGAACAATGGTACCTTGACCCACACTGCCCTTCATAATGGGCTTCAATTGGACTACATCTAAAGGATTCTGCCCACTTTCATCTGGTGAGAAATGTGTTAACAATACAGGTAGCAAAAAATATGTGTGCCCTTTAGTTAATTATTACTGAGTAACAAAGCGAGAGTCTGGCCTTAATCTTTAAAACTTTGTATGGCGATTCTTTACTGCCTTCCAATGTTATCTTTCACCCTAAGCCATTCACAATAACTTTGGACTGTCAAAAAATTCATGGGGATAAAATCATTCTGTATTGTGTTTATGATTTAAGACTTCCTTTATCACCTCGTCTTGTAGAGTATTTTAACAAGAGAGCACAGGGCAAAGTTTGACCTTTATTTTCCTTATAAGATATATTGGTAAAAATTTATCTCATTATAATGGCATAGTAACTACTTTTCAAGAGGGTTTTACTATGCTCTTTTGTTTTCATTGACTTCATACATTAGGATATGACTTTGTTTTAATTACATGTTTTTAATTACTAGTTATTGAGTTATCAAATGAAATGTAACTACTAATATAATTGGAGGTCCTCAAATGCTTAGCTACATCACCATGTGTATTATCATTTTACATTTTAATTAAAATGTTAGTGCTACACATTTTCTATAGCATCATTTGCTTGGTGTATATAATTTCAAGACTTGATTCAGTAATATAGGAAGACAGTATGCTCTGTATTTAGCTGAAGTGAAAAATACAAAATGAAGATATTACTGATATTTTATATACATTTTTCCAAACCCAGAGACTTTGCTGAATTCTTTCACCCAATAAAAATGTATTAAGTCTACTTGCACGTATATTCCTTTTAAAGACTTTGAAGTGAAAAACATGTAATTAGCAGCAACCACAAAAGGCTTTTGCTACAGAAAACATACTATTGTAAATATCTTTTGATTCAAGAGAAAGTGGGTTATGTGTTGACCCTCAGTGTTGACACAAATGAATTACTATTTTACTTCTAAATATTAGGTTTGAAAATCAGAGAAAGCTTAGAATCTTTTCAGAGACTAGGTAATTCAAGCTCATCCCATGTATCTTTCACATTAAAAGAAATCTCAAATATTTGGCATACCATAATCTATTTAGAAGTTGAAAATACAGTGTTATGCTTTATAAATTGGTTAATTTATTAATTTCTCTTAACCTTTATTAAATAAAAATATAATTTTCTTATTTAAGTATTCTTCTATGTTGTATTAATTTCTATCAGCACAGTTATTATTAATATTGATATTATAAAAGCTTTTAATACTTCATTATAGATATAGAAAAAAGGACTGTAAATGATAAGAAATAAGGTTTCTTGGAAAACTTTAAACTGAATTTAAACAGTTAAATAGATCTCCTAAAGTTAAATAAAAACAAAATATAAAAGGTAGAAGCCATTCACGTTATAAAAACAAATCAGCAAAAGCACTATTACTAATCAGGGAAATAAATGTCTTTGAGAAATGCTACTTTTAAAATATAGCTCAATAAATCAGGTAAAGTATTTGTTAGGAAATGAGAAAAAATGGGTTATTAGATTCAGCTTCATTCTTAATGTTGGGACATTGAGTAAATCATTGTAATCTTTCATACGTAAAGTAGTTGGTAATATCTATGTCTATAGAATTGTCAAGAATATTATAAGTCTAATAAATACAAAAGTGTTTTTAAATATTGGGTAAAAGTTATTATATAAAGCTATTGGCTCCTATTATTAATTACTGAGTGTTACTTTAAAATTTCCAAACTACGGGGGCGCCTGCATGGCTCAGTCGGTTGAGCATCTGACTTACGCTCAGGTCATGATCTCACAGCCTGTGAGTTGGAGCCCCACATCGGGCTCTGTGCTGACAGCTCGGAGCCTGGAACCCGCTTCAGATTCTGTGTCTCCCTCTCTCTCTGCCCCTCCCCTGCTTGTGCTCTGTCTCTCTCTGTCTCTCAAAAATAAATAAAAATGCTAAAAAATTTTAAAAATAAGAGTAAATAAAGAAAGAAAATTTCCAAACTACAGTATCAAGTGACAATCACTCTCATTTAACAAATATTAAGAATATGCCTTACAAAAATCTTAGCATATTGCATATATTATACTCATAATGTTCCAATGATGGAAGGAAAAGCAGATATAAATTTATAGATAGAATAACTCTGATAGTAAAAAGTTCAAAACTTGATTAAGTTGGTATTTTACGATGTCATATATGGAGTCCTCTGGTATGAAATGTAATTTACATTATAATAGCATTAAAAGGCTTATTATAAATTGTATCAGTAGGTCTCATTTTGCAAATTTTTAAACAAGGATATTTCCACATTTTAAGACAAATTCATTTATATACTTATATACATATAGATACATGTAGAAACATAGCTTATCAAGATTTTTGTTATCTCAAACTATTCTGAGAGCTGCTTTGTGGTCATTTCATGTCATTAGTAAAACAAATCAACACACATTTCCATGAATTTCTAGAAAATTAATCTGATATCCTAACAACCACATCTGGCCAGTTACATCTAAAGTTAGAAAAACAAAATAAAACTTAGCAAGAATAAGTATATGTGGAAATCACTACAGATTAACCTCATTTGTTGTCATTTTTTAAAGTGATCCAAAGCCACTGCCAGGTCTTTAAGGACAAATATAAAAGGATAGTCATCCCCCAAACATTTCTCAAACAATTTTTCTTGAACTCACCACAGAAAAGTTCTCCAAGAAAGTCTGTATAAGATGTCGTTGAATAACTTGTAATTAATTTTAAAATCCATGTACCCAAGGTTCACGTATCACAAACACACATTTACTCCATTCAGGACATACCAAAAGAGTAACACTAACCTGATAGTTCTGGAAGGCCCACCATTTGTCCCCTCTAACAAGCCAGAATCACCTCTGAGTGAGAGTAACGCTAGTGAGAATAATGGTCTTAAAGGAAACCAATGTGCGTGACTGAGGGTGGAATATTACTAGGGGTCACGAGTTAATTCTTAAATAGATGCAGAAATGCACAGTATGATGGTGAGCTGAGTGAAAGAACTCTTCTCCTATGATTCATCTTGGCTCCTCCAATCATTCTCTATCCCCCCTGGCAATCTCAAAAGTGAGAAATGACTCATTAGGTGTGTGTGCCACAGTGAACAGGAGGTCTCAGTTTTCCTGCAGAGCTCATTCACAAAAGACAAGCAATATTAGAAGAATTATGAATTTACTGTAGCAGAGCCACTGGTGTAGCCAGCTAGCAAGATGATGGCCTCCAGCACCATGAGAGAAAGAAGTATCATCTGGAGAAAAAGCGGGAGGATTATTCCAACCATCAGAATATTTGTAAATGATTATTGCATTTTGCCTTCCACAGAGATTGGTATGGGATGGTTTGTCTGTTACAAATGCTAAAAAGAACTTTTTATTTTAAGTTCTTTTCTTTGAGTCAACATTCTCTGTTTTTATCAAGTCTATGAGTAAACAATCATGACTAGACTTTATATATAAGTGGACAGGGAAAATCAACAGTAACAGTGACCTGCGACTTACTCTTGGCACTTCTGGTTGTCTTTGTCATTTCCTTTGTAGAGTTACATTTCCTAAATGGGAATTGCATCCTAAGACTGCATCCTGCAACGTTAAAAAAAAAAAAAAACAAAAAACACCAAACAAACCTACTTTAAATATTCAATGTGCCAAAATGTTAATGAAGCGAAGGTTCTTATGGCAACTTAAGTCACAGTAAAATGTAAACTTACATGAAATTCCCATTCACTAATCTAAAAGTGGGGGGAACTATTCTGTTAGTTGACAGACATTATTAAAGTAAAAAGTTCTCGGTTTAACTATATAAGTAACAAATTTCTAAGACCCAAAGGTACTTTAAAATTACAGTTGTCTTTTTTAGGGGGGCCTGGGTGGCTCAGTCAGTTAAGCATCTGACTGAGGCTCAGGTCATGATCTCACAGTTCTTGAGTTTGAGCCCTACATCGGGCTCTGTGCTGACAGCTCAGAGCCTGGAGCCTGCTTCAGATGTAGTGTCTCCCTCTCTTTCTGGCTCTCTCCCGCTCTCTCTCTCTCTCCCGCTCTCTCAAAAATAAATAAGCATTAAAAAAAATCTTTTAAATTACGGTGGGCCTTTTTAAAGTTGACCACATGTGATTAAGTTGAATTGTTGTTAACTTAGGCAAGTGGCCCGTTTAAAGAATTTATGATACAATGTTCATAATACTTTTATAATGCTCTACAGATCTAGTACAGGTTATCATCATCTATCTGACATCACTCAGTGACTTTCTTATTTGCTAATTAAGAGATTTAATAATTAGCTAGTTTCCTATCATTGCCATACTACAAAGAGTTAGGCTTCATCTACAAGTACTTCGTGATGTCAACACTGATGGGAAAAAACATTTTTATTTGCTACCTCCTATCATTTCTAATTAGAAAGATTTCATTTCCATATTACAATTAGTTCAAAATGAAATATAAATGGTTCTCCCTGCTAGAATTCTTTATGACCTGTACTTTTTAAATGTACTCTTCCATTTGCTCTTCATTACATACAACCAGGAGATAAAAATATTCTTGTGATGTTTTTAGATGAAATAAAATATTATGCATCAAAAAATACGTGCGACGAAAAGACTATTTTTAATTTGTAAAAAATTTTCTCAGGCAGAGTCTTCAACAAACTACTTTGCTCTTTTTATTTATAGAGTATAGAAAGTATTTAAGAACTTTGTATTGCAAAACTGTCACAAATCTCTAAACCTGCAAATTCTAGAAGAACATACGATTACTTCATGTAAGTTTAATACAGTGTAGCCTGTGCAGATCTACTGTATGAGGTGTAGAAAATGAAGCAGAATCGAAAGGTCAGTCCTGGGTGTTGGGCCTTTCCCGATGGCTTATTTGTTCATCACGTCAGGGGACAGTGGCTTAAATTGATGCCTTTTATGCCACAGACTTGTGGAGTTCCTTGAAAATAGTCAATAACTAAAAAATCAAACTGTTAATGCAAAGTGTCTATTGTACACAATGCACTATGATAGCCCAAAATTTGTTAGCATAAGTGATGGATTTCAAAATAGGCAAATAACAGTCACTTACAAAATTTCTCTCACTTTCTCATACATACACCCAGACACACACACACACACACACACACACACACACACACAAATACACAAACATGTTATGTACAAATGCTGCTGATGAGTACCTGTTGAATCTTGTTGCTAATACTCAGTCTAAAGTACTTGAAAGAGTGCAAGAAAGAAAATAAAAATAAAGCAAAGAAAACATATAGTAAAATGGCATATATAAATATGTAAATATATCAACAATTACAATAAAAATATAAGTGGATCACATTCCCTATTAAAAGGTTGAACAAGTAGCTTGTTTCCACAATAATTTACTATATACATATATATATATATACATGTATGTGTGTGTATATATATATATATATATATATAGCACTATTAGACTCTTGTAGGATGTAAAGAAGTAGAACTTGTTTCTTCATGGAATTTATAATCCCCATTGTTACTGGTTTTTTGAACAAAAGAATGAAGTACTAATGCTCAAGAAGAGCTTGTTAGATAATGATAATGATTATAAGTCAAATCGCTTTCTTTTTTTTTTAATTTTTTAACATTTATTTATTTTTTGAGAGACAGAGTGTGAGCAGTAGAGGGGCAGACAGAGAGGGAGACACAGAATCCAAAGCAGGCTCCAGGCTCTGAGCTGTCAGCACAGAGCTGGACGCCGGGCTCCAACTCACGAACTGTGAGATCATGACCTGAGTCGAAGTTGGACGCTTAAACAACTGAGCCATGCAGGCGCTCCATAAGTCAAATCACTTTCTTTGATCTTTTCTAATGTTTAGGGAAAGGCCCATAAATAGTCCATATCCAAGTCATTTCAGGTAAGTGCTATTTTGACACGATTGTTTCCTAAATGTCACATTTCCTTAAAGAAGTGTTCACACTGGCATCCCCAAATAAAAATTCTTTTGTTGTTTTTAAAAGAGTCTCAAGTGTAAATGATGATTTTAAACAGGAGAACGCACATTGAGCAGTATTAAGTTTAAATTTATTTTCAAATCACGAACTAAAATAAGATATGCAAAGAAGATAACTCTATACAAATCTTGCCCAAAGACAGTGATTTATTGAGATGCCCTCTCACTTACCCTCACTTTAGACCAAAAGCAAAACTGACAACTCAGGTGGAGAAGTGGTAAATGAGAAATGAAACTTGGCCTGTGGTTTTATGTTTAAAGCAAAAAAAAAAAAAAGAAAAGAAAAGAACAAAAACAGATTCAGACCAGTTAAAGGTAGATGGAAATGGCCACTCTATTTCTAATTAAAAAGTAAATGCAGAAGTGCATAACTTATGCAGTGTTTTAGGATTATAAATAACAGTAATTTCAACTCTATAATTCAAATATAGAAAAGATACTACCAATAAATTTATGAAAATATTTAGCCTAATAATCAAAGATGGCCAAATTAAAATAACAAAATACAAATTTTACCTATTATATTGGCAAAGATTTAAACATTAAATACTGAGGTTGACCAGGATTGGAGGGGTGGAGTGTGGGTAAAAATTCTTGGACAGTCTACTGAGTGCAAGTTGATTAAGCTAGAGAAAATTTAGAAACATTTACAAAAAGCAATTCCACTTCTAGGATTTTAATGTAATTATGTATATAACTATGGCCATGTGCAAACATATATGTACATGCATTTTTATTGCAACATTGTTTGCAAAAGTAGAAAAGTGAAAATAATCTAACTGTCACTGATAGAGAATTGACTGAATAAATTAAGGTTCCTACACATCCTTACAATGTAGGACTACATAGCCTTTATGAGTACTGTACCATGTACTGACATGAAAAAAATCTTCATAATAAATTAAATAAAATTAAGTCAAAAGAAAAGCAGGCTACAAAATAGTACAATTTTCTACAGAATATTCTACAAATATTCTATTCTATTCTATTTGTAGAATATTCTATTCTACAAATATTCTACAGAATAATTGCATGTTTATGACTATTTCATTTATATAAGAATACAGGACTACCAGAACCCTATACAGCAAAAATGTTAACTTTGTTCCTCACTATGTAGGTGATTTTTAAAATTTTATTTGATTTTTATTTTTGTGATTTTTATTTTTGTTATAACTTGTATTTTCCAAAAAGAATATGCATTAATATTGCATTAAGGAAAAAAAAAAGTAAAGCTAGTTCCATTTTTTAAAAATGAAGTACACAGGTAAAAATAGTAGCTAAAAGTAAATTTGTTGTAAAATATCAATTCTGCAATCACAGGTCCTCTGGTTCTTCTGATTTCTGAGTGAGTATAACCCCTACATTGGCCTTGAAACCTTCCCGAATATCTGCTGATTCTCTTTCGGAAGGCCTTTCTGTTACCTGTACGTGTGCTTGTTTCCTTAAGAGCAACAATTTCAGAACTATCAGACATCTATAGTTTTTTTAATGTTTGTTTATTTTTAAGAGAGAGAGAGCAGAAGCAGAGGAGGAGCAGAGAGAGAGGGAGACACAGAACCCAAAGCAGGCTCCAGGCTCTGAGCTGTCAGCACAGAGCCCAACACGGGGTTCAAACTCATGAACAGCTAGATCATGACCTGAGCTGAAGTTGGATGCTTAACCAACTAAACCACCCAGGCACCCCATACACGTTTACAATTTTTAAATGGTGATGAGAGATTGACTGTTTTAGCATTCATTTCCCATTTCCCAGTGCCTTCCCTCAGCACAGCAGCTCCTGCAACCTGCCTATGGAATCATTGGTGGTCTTTCCCCCAGCTTGGGAGCTTGGGAGAGAGCTCCCCCAGGGGGAGGGGGAGAGCCATGTCTTCATTTTTGTATGTCCATATCTTATTCCAAATCAGTCATTCATGATTGTTGAACTAAACAGAACATCCTAGAAACATGCCATCTCTGGCTTAAATTAAATTTAAGGATTTTTACAAATGTTAAATATTCCCATTTTTAATTTTTACTTTATTTCTAATATGTTGTAATTATGAGGGGCTAGAAGACTATACCAGTTACACTTCATTTAGGAACATGAATCCTTCCATTCTCCTTGAATTTTGTAGGTCATTCTAGTGGTATTATGATTAGCAAAATGAGTGGTATAGTAACTTTTACTTGATTCCTAGTCATTTCTTTCTCTCTGTGACATTTATGTCTTATTTAAATGGAAGACTTTTCTTAGTGCAAATCTGATATGATTTGTAATAAAAATTAGTGATTCGCAGTTATAATCATGTGATAGTTGAACATTCCTCCTGTGATTGCAAGGATATTGTCAACCTTTTCACAAACTCCAAGCCTATATTCCAGATGTGACAGATGTGACTCTGTACTTTTGAGAGGACATGAAAGCAGCATTATGGGTCACATAATTGGAAGATAATCTCCATAAAAACTAAGGAAAATGCAATAGCAACTAATAGTCTATTTCTGGCACTACCTGGAAAAAGCAGAGCTAATTCAAATACCGTGACATAAAACATTTAAATCATTAGCTTGTGATATTCATTGTAATATAGCTATTACTGCAGGGAGCATGGTATAGCATTGTGGCTAAAGAACACAGATCCAAATTTGCTATTTATTGTCTGTGAAAGGTGAGCAAGTTTCTCAGTATTCCTGAGTCTATTTCTCTCTACAAAATGGGGACAGTTATACTTGCCTTAGATCACGGCGGTTCTAAGAAATTAAAGTGAGAATGTAAGGAATTTGGCACAGTATCTGGTACATATTAAGAGCTTGTTAAGTCACTGCTGAGAACTCCATTTTATAGATAAAGGAAATAGGATTCAAAGAAATCAGACTTCACATAATTCTTAGTGAAGTGTACCGAAAATGCAAGCTTGATTTCAATGAAATCTAGGCTTACCTATGTGATTCCAAAACTCATGCTTTTTCCACTTCTATTTTTTTCCTCTGAGTCCCAGATTTTTCAATAGATTCTGTTAACATCACAAGCTTGGTTTGGTTTATTTTTTTCTGTCTCCAATTCCTTTTCAAATTCAAACATGTTTCTTATTTTTTTCTAATGCAAATACCTCAAATCACCAAAATGTCTGCCTATTCGTGGCTAAATAGTGAAGATATTGCTCAAGGGAAGAGGAAGTCCATTTTATTGAAAATACAATCTCAAAAGAATCATATTTTCTTGTAGCATGTTTCCCTCTTCATCGCGTTTTATTAGAAATGGCATTTTCCATCCTGTTCAGTGGTCACTAAACATCTTATATAGGCAATCAAATGTATGTTGCATGTAAGAAATGGACAGCTGTCTCCTTCTACTCCCTCTCACACTCGATACCATATTAAAGGACAGTAACATCTATGACAGTTACCCTCACAGGAAAACATTTTTTTTTTTTTTTTTTTTACAGAGCACATACATACGAGGGAAGAATTATAGTTTCATTTTCTTTATTTTTCCATTTTGTTCTAGTCACAGATTTCTTGTAATATACCTATGGCAAGAAGAAAAGATAAATCCAGTGCCAAAGTTCCCACTATAGACTGTGTGCCTATGGGCTCTGCCACCCAAACTGGTATGAGACACTGTAAGTATCACCGTCTTTCCTATTCGGTGCTGTTTGTTAGGCCAAGAAGCTGCACTCACTGATCTATGTGCAGAGAGAGCAATTTGAATACACACTATTCCTGCATTCCAGGAAACTTGTTTACACTTTTCAGAAAGCATATTTGTATAAATGACTTCCTAATTTTAATAAGGATTTCCAAAAGGAGTTTAAAAAAAAACATAGTGGTTTCTCAAATTAGTAACATTATAAACTGCCCCAAACATTTGAAACTTGATTTACATTTACTTTAATTAAGAAATAATATTTCCGTGCAGCATTTTTCGGAGGGGCAGTTAAGAATGTTCTGAAGTAAAATGATAATAAGGTCAATAACTGAATGACCACAATCAAGAAGAAAAGGAAACATAGTTTTTAAGAATAAGAAAGCATAGTGTTCCAACATTAAACCTGCTATTTATTTTCTAAATATATATTTTTTGAGTGTAATTACCTCAGCTTGCTTTATTTAGGAAGGATATTAAAATGTTAACAATAGTTGTTGTAGGTAGTAGAACCAAGGACAGGTTCATTTTTAATTTTAAATATTTTTATGAATGTTATCCATTTTTTATAATGAATATGTATTTCTTAAAGTTTAAAATAAGGGATGCTGAAAGAAATGTCATATGTGACATAAAGCATATATTAATATTTCAGCACAATTTTACCTCTTCCTCTAAAGTCAAAATAGGATTTTTTTAAATGTCATGCTCAGTTTTAAGTTTAATATCCATAACTTTGAGATGATTTAACTTTAGACAAAGCCTCAATAAATTAAAATTCAACTAAATCATATTTGTTCTCATATCAAATGCAGCAAGTCATTATTTGGTTCAAAGCTTCTAATTTACTTTTACTAAATTGGCTTGTCCGTTAAGTCAAAGGTCAGGCCAGGTTGTGTGTATAGATGCAGTTCTTTATCTTATTTTAAAATATTTCAACTTTTCAATCAAGTGCAAATTAGAATTGGTTGGATAATAGTTGACTGTGAGTTATACCATTTATTCCAAATGCTCTATTGAAAAGTATTTGCAAATAACATATTTCTTGAAAATACCTCCAAATGAAAGATTTCTAAAATAAAAGGAAGGATTTTTTAATTTGAGCAATCATATGAGGAAGAATGTTGGTTTTTAACGTCTTTCTCTGTCATGTGGATTTATCTACAAACTTTTCTAGCATTGAGGCTGTGTAAACATTGTTTGCTAAGTTCTCAAGGAAGCCGAACCACCAGCCTGACATCAATTTTCCATTGTAACAGTACAGTTCTGTTACCAAGAAAAATGCACAGGGCGGATGAATTGTAACAGGTATCTATGGTTCTCATTGCAATGATTTTTAAAACTGGAGCTTAAGAATGAGACCCATGTTTACGGAGTATTCATTTAGTACCAAGGAACTGTTAAATGGTTCACATATGTTATCACACTTAATTTAATCCATAAACCAACCTGTGAAAAAAAACTTATCCAGTCCTCCTTCCTTTTCTCTCTTTTTCCACCATGGTCAGATCTTCCTTTCAGTCTGAAACTTTCTCCCCAGCTTCTCTAGCTTCTTCTCTCAATAAATCTTTCCTACTCCTGTCTTGAGGTCTGTTTCTCTGCAAACTTGAACACATAAAGAGAAAAAAAATTTTTTTCTGACAATATAAATTTTCTAGAGTTAAAGAACCCTTTGGAAAATGCTTTCTCTCAGACATGTCAAAGATGGAGCATGCTATGCTTTGGAGTAACAAGTGTTTTGTCCATTTTCATACTGCTGAAGTCATATATTTAGCCGAGAATTCTAAAAATGTGCCTCTGAGAAGTATCTTGATTAGCTGTCTTAAGAAAAGCCCTTGATGGGGGTGCCTGGATGGCTCAGTCGGTTAAGCGTCTGATTTCAGCTCAAGTCATGATCTCACAGTCTATGATTTCACAGTCCATGAGTTCAAGCCCTGCCTTGGGTTCTGTCCTGACAGCTCAGAACCTGGAGCCCTCTTTGGATTCTGTGTCCCCCACTCTCTGCCCCCCCCACTTGTTCTCTCTCTCTCTCTCTCTCTATCTCCCCCCCCAAAAAAACAAATAAATATTTACTAAAAAAACATTTAAGGTGTCGATGACACCTTAGGTAATAATTCTCACCACTATAGTGATGGTTACTATTGTAGCCATTATTAGATTTTATCTATTTGCACCTTTCTACTATTTCCAACCTTTCACCCACATCCCTAGAAAACTAAAATGAGGAATGCCTTCAAATAATGGAGTAAAAAAACATGGTGCGAGGTGATGGAAAACATAAAGGCTTTAGAATTAGCAAACTTTGTTTTGGAAACCACAACAACAAACCACTGGTGAAGTCTGTGTGAACTGCACAAGTTATTGACATTCTCTGCCTCAATTTTCTCACCTGTGAAATGAAGGTAACACTATGTTCCTTGGGGTTATTGAGCATTAAATAAATGAGCAAACTTATGAAGGTCATGAGAGTAATGTTTGTTTTGTCTTTAAATTCTTTATTAATCCTGTATGCACAGATACAAATACATATATATTGTAAAAACAAATTTTAATTTAAAATAATTTAATTGTGGAGACTTAAGATTTATGAAGATGTTTTTGCAGTATATATATATATATATATATACACACATATATGTGTGTGTGTGTGTGTATATATATATATATATATATATACCATTAAATATTAGGCAGACTGTATACATATCCAAACATGCAGACCCCCAAAAACACAGTCCTCACTCATGGTTAATAAATTTACTGTGGCCTCTGGGCAGCAAATTTTATAAATTATGTTTGAAAGCTATTTTATTCAAAGCATTATAATACATTTATTATTTAGTTCTAGCTATTGCCATAACAGAAAATACCTTTAAAGGGATAAGATGATCAGTCGTAATCCCTGTGACTATGTATTTTCTTAGCAGTCTCTGTATGATTTTCGTCTGGTTTAATTAACACAGATGTGTGTATACCTATAAATCTATCAGAAATTATGTATAAAGAAGGAGGGAGCGACCTAAGGCTCCACCAAACCAGGATAGCTTTTTGCTCTGAAGATGAAAGAAAATATTGGCTGTTGTCAAAAAGTTCTCTCTTTGAAAGTCAAAACCTTTCTCAGCTTTGACATTTTTGATGTCTTAAAGTACAGGGGGAAAAAAAATCTACAAAGATAGGTCTGCAAATATTTTAAATGATCCTCAGTCTAAAAATTCAAAATATCACAAATATTTTAGGCATGTCTCTATGCAGAAAAAAACAGGAAATATATACAATACTCTTCTCTCTTGCCTGCAGTTCTGGTGACTATAAACAACACTGCCCTCTGGAATAATTAACTCTGTTTGGGGGCAAGGGATTGGGGGAGGGGGGACGTAGAAGGGATGAGGAAGAGGATATGAAATGGGAAAAAGGATCATCATTGTTGCTGATTTTCCATTTATTTTAGGAAAATATTCCTTCCTTGTGGTTTTTTGTATCTGAGATGACTGGCCAGTTGAGGACCTAGGAGGTTGGGAAGGCTTCTCAGGACGGTTAGAGCAGGCAGGCGAAGCCCTGGAGAAAAACTCACGTTCTCAAACTGCACATCAGCTCTGCCCTTGACGGCACTGACCCATGGGAGAGGGAATGGCCCGGGCTGCTCCTCCCTCTCGATCCCTCCCCTTGGGTGCCCCTAATGAACCATCTTTAGGTGAATGCACAGCTTCCATCTCAACTCTGATTTTTCTTTAGCCATTTCTGTTTTTGTACCTCTCTGCCTTCTGTTGAGGCCAAAGCAACATTAATGGTTTTTAACATGTTAAATGGTAGTTTTCCCCCTTGTTTTACCAAAAAACACAGAAAATGAGAAACAAGAACCCTCTCAGGGTCTTTAGAAATAGCACATCTGAAAATTTCAACATAAAGATCTAGTTAAATTCAGACTTAAATTCAGTTAAATTCAATGTGCCAAGTTTTAGATGACAATTTGGTTCTCTGCATTTTAAAATGCATAACTGTTTACAATATTCTATTTAATGCAGACATGTCACAATGTGCATGATAGATAAAATTAAAGGCTTATTTATATATATTTTTACAGAATATAACACAAACATTGCTGTCAAAGGAGTTGTAAAATCATCTAATGTGACTCACTCATTTTTCAAATAAGGAAATTAAGTGAAGAATCTTATTCAGAAACAAAACTTTTTTTTTGGTATTTTTTTAAAGTCATTGAGCTAGTACACATGGACATAATTATAAACATCATTAAATTAAGATAACGATATATTTTTATTTCAGCTAATAAAGTGCTACTGCCCTGAGTCCTCTGAATGCCTACCTATCAAAACCTTCTGACATCTTCCTCAAAAGCTCCTGGACCCTTCAACATTAAGCAACTAAAAGGTTAACCCTTTACAAGCAAGAGGCCTTTGGGAGCCAGGCACCCCCCCTGGCGAGAGTGTCTTTTCAGACTGGCTGGTGCCCAAGAGGGTGCAGGCTGTTAACAGTTTTGAGTATTGTCCCTGCATGCAGCCAATGACAGCAACTTAAATTCCCAGCTGTACTGGACATTTGTTGGTTGACCTAGCATGCATTCTCACACTCCCCTTCCACCCCCAGGCAATCATCTATCTCTTCTTCCTCACACAGCTCATGTGTTTTGGTAAAGGTTGAACCCACTCTGAACTCCATGGAAAAGACTCGATAAACTTCAGGTCCTTGGTACCTTCCATCCTCTGGCCACAGGTATCACAGGGCGAGCATGTGACTGGCCAACCAGGCTATTTGGAATGCTAGGACAACACTGCTCTCTCCCCTCCCAAGCCCTGTTGAAATTTGCAACAACCTTATTAGGAGCAAGAGACCCAGTCTTGGAATGAAATTAACATTGTTGACACTAAAGAGATACAACAGAAAAACTAAGCAGCACAAAGCAAATCAAAATAAACTGAGTCCTTCCTGGCATGGCTGAACTACTAGATCAACCAATGCTGAAGTCCTCCTGAATTTGGACTTCCCAGTCACCTGAGCCTAAGTACTTCTTTTGTTGTTTAAGTTCATCTGAGTTGGGTTTTCTTTTACCTGAAAGTTTATGGGACCTCATATATTAATACACTGGTCCACCAGCAAAGTTTAGCCAAAGGTCTCCAGTATAGCCCTTTAGTTAATTATACCACAAAGTTATGAAACAAAGCAGAATTTCTCAAAATGTGTTCTGAAGAATGGCTAAAATAAAAAATACAAGAAACAAGTGTTGGCAAGGATGTGGAGAAAAAGGAACCCTCTCACACCGTTGATGGAAATGCAAATCGGGGCAACCACTGTGGGAAACTGTATGGAGGTTTCTAAAAAAAAAAAAAAAAAAAAATAGAACTACTCTATGATCCAGCAAGTACACTACTCGTATTTCCCCAAAGAATACAAAAACATTAATTCAAAAGGATACATGCACCCCTATGTTTATAGCAGCATTATTTGCAATAGAAAACTATGGAAGCAGCCCAAGTGTTCATCAACAAATGAAGGGATAAAGAAGGTGTGATATATTATATATATATGTATATATATATATATATTACTCAATCATAGAAACAATGAAATCTTGCCATTTGCGATGACATGTATGGAGCTAGAGAGTATCATGCTGAGTAAAATAAGTCAGTTGGAGAAAGACAAATACCATATGATCTTACTTATATGTGGAATTTAAGAAACAAAACAAACAAGCAAAGAAAAAAAAGAGAGGGAGAGAACAAGACAAACCAAGAAACAGAGTCTTAACTGTAGAGAATGAATTGATGATTACTAGAGGGGAGGTAGGTGAGCAGATTGATTCCCTGCCCACGCAGGAGGACCTTGACAGGTTTGTTGACTTTTCTACTTTTCTTTGGGAAGACCTTTAAATCTCTTTAAAAAGCATTAATTCAGAAAACAGAAC
The DNA here is from genome assembly GCF_023721935.1 of Panthera uncia. Lineage (NCBI taxonomy): Eukaryota > Metazoa > Chordata > Mammalia > Carnivora > Felidae > Panthera > Panthera uncia. Next base: position 45,508,433 of record NC_064810.1, read on the forward strand.
AACTTCTGTTCTTTCCTTCCCTTCACCATTCACCTACTCACCAGCTGCCAGGGTAAAGGTGGGGTGGGGGTAAGTTTTCCAGATTTTGTAGATAAAAATACAGGATCCCTACTTAATTTAAATCTCAGATGAATAACGAATAATTTTTAATATAAGTATGTCCCAAATATTGCAGAGGATATACTTATAATAAAAAATTGTCGGGGCGCCTGGGTGGCTCAGTCGGTTAAGCATCCGACTTCGGCTCAGGTCACGATCTCATGGTCCGTGAGTTCAAGCCCCGCGTCGGGCTCTGTGCTGACAGCTCAGAGCCTGGAGCCTGCTTCAGATTCTGTGTCTTCCTCTCTCTCTGACCCTCCCCCGTTCATGCTCTGTCTCTCTCTGTCTCAAAAATAAATAAACATTAAAAAAAATTAAAAAAAAATTGTTCATTGTTCATCTGAAATTCAAAATTAACTGAGAATCTTGTATTTTATCTGGCAGCCCTAGGTAAGCACAGGGAAAAGAGGTTCCTCTTTTATAGTCCCTACTTTCCTGAGTGCCTTCACATTCCTTGGACAGGGCAAATGGTGAAGATGATTCTTCTGTGCCAACTTGGGAAGTTCTTTGGTCCTAGGGGACCTCTCTAGCATCAACTCTCAAGATCTGAAGGATATTCCTCATTCCCTCAGGATGCCCACCCCATGTAGCCCTTAATCTGCCAGCTGTGGGGCCCCACAGCAGTTACAATCCTCTGCATTGTCTCATGGGAAGCAATGAGACATCTTTGCCCCCATGCAGCAGCAAGCTCCTAGATTGGCCACCAAAGCGCTAATGAGCCAACTTTTGCATCTACGTTTCGAGGAGGGCATCGACCTCAGTCTGCAGTGTCCCTGAAATACAGGAGCACATATCTCCTCAAGTAGTCACACTGAAGCCACTGGGCTTGGTGTTGGAGGCAGCAACTTTCCCCAGGGGAAAAGGTGGGGGCCCCATCGCACAGCTGCTAGTCTTTCCTCAGAAAATCTCACAAAAACCTCCTCCTCTGAAAGGATCCAAAAATTGTGGAATAGGTTCCCAGATATTTTGCTTGTAGAGTCTGTGCAGGGTGACTTAGCAACTCGCTTGAGAATTCAGCATTTACTTTATCTTGATGCCTAGTTGAAATTTCAATTTTACATTCTGTTATATAGGTTTCTTTTCTGGGAGAATTCTCACAACTTTTAATATAGCATACATTATGAGTCTACAAGAAGGGGTGGGAATTTGCAGTGGTTCCCAAATGTTTTTAATTACATAAACTTTTTTTCTTTTTCTTTCTTTCTTTTTTTTTTTTCAGGAGATTTGAATAAAATTGCTGTTTTGTGGCACAGACTTGGGAATGGATTGCCCTAGAACATATATATTTTGGTGATCAAGAGCAAGATTAAGAGGTCTGAGTCCATATTTGAATTCCAGCTCTTCCACTTACTTACCTTTAGGCCCTATGCCCCAGTTTCTTTATTTAATTATAGAGAATGATATCTACTTTACTGAGTTGCTGTGGAAGGGAAATTAGTCAAAACATGGCAAAGCCCCTGGAACAGTGCCTGGCACAGAACATGTGCTCAATAAACCTCAGCTGCTATTTGTAGCAACCACATCAGTAGCAGTAAAAGCAGCAGTCCTGGGGCTGCTTAGGTGATCGTTATAAAATGGCAGAGTTTTAAATGCATTGGGACACTGTGTCATTGTGCAAATCCCCAGGTTTCTAATTTTACAGCTATGTAAAGCAAATGTTTCCATACATTTGAATATGGCTAAGTGAATCAAAGTGCCCCGGAGAATCCTTCAAATAATACTACAAAGTTTGTATCCTCTTGTGTTTAGAAATACAAAACTTTTTTGAAATGTTGAGCATCATTTTCACAGAGTTAGAAGATTATATAAGTAGGAATTACGTTTATTGTTATCACTGGGTAATTTTTAGAGAAGAGAAAGGGCTTAATCTGAAAGAAAAAGAACATCCTTAGCAACTTCAGATGAGAATAATGATTGCAATACACAAAGTTGTGTACTGTATAACCAAATTTCTAAACATGTACCATCATTCGGGTCCTGTGATTTTTCACCAGTCGCAGTTCTGCCTGAGTCCACCGTCCCCTGACTGAGCGGTGCCTCCCTTGCATATGAAACTCGGAAAGGGCAGAGAGAAAACACCAAAACCACCAAGCCCAGCCAGCCCACACCTCAAGACCACTCATTTTAGACACATGGCTGTATCTTAGCTTACAGTAAACAGCACAACAAGCAAAGGTGAGCTCTGGATATGCCAGTGAAAAGTCCCAGTCAGAACATTTGGTTCTGAGTAGCGGAGAACCTTTGAGCAATTTCATTCACAGTTTTGACAGACTGTATTGTTATTATTATGAACTGTGCCTACCTGACCCTCAATAAAAATGATGTGTTCAAGTCCTAACCATTAGCACCTTGGGATGTGACCCTATTTGAAGACAGGGTCTTCCCAGGGGTAATCAAGTTAAAATGAGGTCTTTAGGGTGGGCTCTGTTCCAATAGGACTGATGTTCTTACACAAGGGGGAAATCTGGACACAGACATACACAGGGGGAACATGATGGGAAGAAACACAGGGAAAAGATGTTATCTACAAGCCAAGGAATGATGGAAGCTACCAGAAACTGGGACAGAGAATAGAGCAGATCCTTCCCTAGAGACTTTAGGGGGAGCATGGCCCAGCTGACACTCAGCTTTCAGAATTCTGGCCCCCAGCACTGTGAAAGGACACATCTCTATGGTCCTAAGCCACCCAGTTTGTAGTACAGTTACAGCAACCCCAAGAAACTAATACACTGCATGAAAGTATGTCTCTCCCAACATGCTAATGACTAAACATGGCTGTCCTATACTTTTTCCTGCCTGCTGTCAACAGCTCATCAAAGCTCAGGACCTCCCCTCTGAAGTTGGTAGAAATTCCACATAGAAGAAGCCCACACCACATCATGAAGATACAAGGGAGATAAAATTAAACTGGCAAGAATGCCATTTTAGTACTCTCAACTTTTTTTTAAGTTTATTTATTTTTGAGAGAGAGAGAGAATGATCTGGGGGGGGGGTGGGTTGGTGGGGCAGAGAGAGAGGGAGCCACAGAATCTGAAGCAGGCTCCAGGCTCCGAGCTGTCAGCACATAGCCTGAGTCGGGGCATGAACCCAACAACCACGAGATCTTGACCTGAGCCGAAGTCGGATGCTTAACCAACTGAGCCACGCTGGCATCCCTCAACTTTTATTTCAAATGGTTAAGAGAGTATCTCTTTTACTGCAGGGGTCACAGGTATATTCTTCTGAGGTTGCCACATTTAAAAAGAAAACATTAGTGTTAGAAACCAGCCATGTTACATACGAATACAGGCATGCCTCAGACATACTACAGGTTTGGTTCCAGACCACTGAAATAAAGCATGTATTGCAATACAGCCAAGTATATTTTTGGTTTCCCAGTGCATATAAAAGTTACATTTACACTATACTATAGTTTATTAAGTACACAAAGCACTATGTCTAAAAAATAATATAATACTATAAATTAGAAAATACTTCATTGCTAAAAAAAAAGTGAACCATCATCTAAGCTTTCAACAAGTCATAATCGCTAATCACAAACCATAACAAATACAATAATAATGAAAAAATTTGAAATATTGCCAGTACAACCAAGATGTAACACAGAGACATGAAGTGAACAAATGCTGTTTGCAAAAAATGGCACTGAGGGGCGCCAGGGAGGCTCAGTCGGTTAAGCATCTGACTTCAGCTCAGGTCATGATCTCAAGATTCTTGAGTTTAAGCCCTGCATTGGGCTCTGTGCTGACAGCTCAGAGCCTGGAGCCTGCTTCGGATTCTGTGTCTCCCTCTCTCTCTGCCCCTCCCTTGCTTGTGCTCTGTCTCTCCAAAAATAAACATTAAAAATTTTAAAATAAAAAAAAAATGGCGCTGATAGACTTGTCCATCACAGAGTTGTCACAAACTGAAGGTTTGTAAAAAAGAAAAAAAAAAAAAAAGCAGTATCTGTGACGTGCAATAAAGTGGCACACAATAAGATGAGGGGTGCCTCTAAATTTTAATTATAATGTATAAATCCTGGGATCCAAGGAATGATAGCAAAGCTGCAGCCTTTACCAGCATGACTCCATTCCCAGTAACTAACAGGTAGAAGGTTGAGCTGGCTCGGCCCTGAACTGGCCAGCCTCTGAGCCACCCTGGTGCCCTCACTCACTGGGCAAGGCTAAAGCAAAGCAGAGGGAAGAAGTGAGCTACTTTTACGGGCTACCTGCCTCAGCATGACCTGACTGACCCCTGGCTATCTGCTGAAAATGTCTTCCCTATAAAAAAAAAAAATGGCAGAAATTTTTGGTGGCTGCATTGTTGTAAGATTCCTGGTAAAGCACATTCCTCAAAGCACACCTCAGAAAATTCTCACAGGAGTTAAAAACATTTTCCCTTTTCCTCTATTGTTCTCTTCTCTTCATTCTTCTTGCAAAACATCCTACAGAGGACTTTACTCCTCAGGCCTGTAATCAGAGTAGGGGCACATGTCAAGTCCAAGGTCTCTGGACAGAAAGATTAGACCAAAGAAAATAAGGCTGTAAATGTCACGGGATCTGACACTTGCAACAAACAGTAGCTATGGAGCTTTTGCATGAGGACTTCACCATCTGGTTTCAGAGACCTCAGTTTCCTATGCATGAAGGGAGGAAATTGTACTGCATGGCTTCCTATGACCCTTGCACCTTGAAAATCCTATGATTTTGATTCCTTATTCACAAAAGAGTAGGGTATGGGGTGCCCAGGTGACTCAGTCCGTTCAGCGTTCAGCTCTTGATTTCAGCTTGGGTCATGATCTCACGGTTCATGAGCTAGAGCCCCAAATCAGGCTTCTCCACATTGACAGTGCAGAGCCTGCTTGGGATTCTCTCTCCCCACTCTCTCTGCCCCTCCCCACTCATGCTATCTCTCTCTCTGTCTCTCTCAAAATAAATAAACTTAAAAAAAAAAAAAAAGAGGAAGGTATGGATGCTGCAATTACCACGTCTTGGTAATCCTGGCAATATTTCAAATGTTTTCATTATTATCGTGTTTGTTATCATTATTCGTGATTAGCGATCTCACGCTTTAGATTAATTTTTAAAAGAAAAAAAGAAGCAGCGTCACTAAAAAGATGGAGACATTACCAAAGGAGAGTAGAAGGATTTTGTGGTAGATTCCTAAGGGAAGTGTTACAACATGAAATGATCCTTCAGGGAAATAGCTAAGACTTGCCAAGTGCAAGAGTCCAAGCCATTCCCAGGCAGTGGGTCCCACAGGGCAAGCAGAGACCTTCATATCTCTCCCTCTTTTTGGCTCACTTTCCGCACTTCACATTCCCCCAGATTTGAGGGCAAAGCCCTGCTACAATGAGTGGAATATAGACTCTTTCCATCTCTGTCTTTCTCTCTCACTCTCCAGATGAAACAAAACTCTTACTTCACACTGAAGATACCTCTTATAGTCTTGCATGAGATCAGGTGATGTATCAGGCTCCCAGGAAGCGAGAGATGGCTTGCCAAAATTACAATAATTCAAGGGGGTTTAATAAGGACGATAACAAGGATAGCGCAGGTAGCCCAGATTGGTGACAACAGAGCTTGTATCTGTGTTCCAAAGGAAGCGGTCGGGGAGGAATTGCGAACCCGGAAGGAAGAGTGGTTCAGCCCGGAGGCTGCCAGCCTGAAGCAACAGTGAAGAGAGGGAGCCAAGGGAATAAATACGTTGGAAGCCAATATAGGCATGTTGAAAACATTTCAATCCTTGCCAGTTGAAGTACTTCCTGAAATAATTCTCTTAATGTCCCCAATCTGGTAAAAATGTATCCTTACTGAGGAAAAAGCCAGAGGTAGAAAATTTTTGTGCCAAAGCAATGCAGAATTTTTGGTATGGGATAGATATAAGTAGGCGAATCTGAAATGATTCCTTACTCCCAGAATAAGCTCTTCTACCTGAGATTAAAAACTCGTCAAAAAAAACCAAAAAACAAAAAACAAAAAACAAGTTCTAAAAGTTTGCTACTTGTTATTCTTCATAATTAAGTAAAAGAGCGACTGTTTTTTTTCCTTTGGATACACTCAATCTGAATACAATTAACCAATGATTGATAACAGGGGGAAGTGACCCTTGAGCCTTCTCTTAAATATCCAGCATTTGTTTCAGAAGGCCATTGGGATCCCACTTGTACAGTCTTAGCATAGAGCTAGTTCTGTCCGAGAATCTTCCTGTGTGTTGGATCTATTTTAATTGCATTTCAACCCCCCTCCCAGAGCATAAGCCAAATTCTCTGCAGTGTCTAACCTGGGGTAGCAAATATATGGCAAAGGGTTTCCACTTTTCACTCCCATACTCACAAGAGATGTGACTAATCAACCGTTTCTAGTTCCTGGAAACTGAAATATGATAGTGACTCTGTCAACAAATTCTCTGTTAACCAAAGGAATTAGCTTCTGCATCCTTCCTCTTTTAGTCCCTTCAGGCTTTTCAAAATGGTATTAGTACCTACTACAAAAACCTTGTTACAGCCTATTGCAATGAGTCATTACTACATAATAATTGCTTACTCCCCTACAATTAACCTTCTGTTGACATGGCTCATAAATTATGCTTCTCTTTCTTATCTTCTCCTGTTAATCTTGTAACATCTCTGGGGGTAAGGAGTAATCCTAACTAATTAACATTTATTCTTCAGGTGAGCCATGCTATAAAGACTCCAGTAAACAATTTGTTTTCTTACCGGTTTGTCATTTACAACCCAAGCCAGAATTCTTCCACTTCAGAATAAAACCAGAGTTTAATTAAAGCAAGGAGAACATCAGCTTAGGGGGATATAGCATTCCTTCTCTGTCTTATGCTTTAAGATCCATCAGATGAAATCCTGAAATACCAACGTTGGAGTGGGGGGATGAGGAAGCTTTCCTGATGCTGAAGACAGGTAATTTTTAAGGTAATGCAAGACACTTAAAAAGCTTGTTATATACAATAAATAGATAATAAATATAAACCAAGATTAGCTTCAAGGAAATGTAGATAATTACATGAGGATTTACTTTATGGTCCATTCATTTGTTCAACAAATGTTAATCATTACCAAACCAAACATTTGGCACTGCATATTCCTTCCTAAACTTTCGAAGTTGCCAGAAGGACAACTACCAGGTAACTTCACATACTACCCCTGGATCAGTCTGAAACAGGTGGGATTAGCGTGGCTAGATCATAGATCTGGCCCAATTTGGCCTTTCCTATAATCTTGCAGCATTTCTATTATAGATATTGATTTACTCAAACATATAAGAATAATCCTACTTAATTCAAACCCTTTGATCTGAGGGATTATAAAGAATATGTATAAATAGACAAAAATAAACATTCCAACTGAAGTCCTATCTGTTCATCTGATTAAAATTCTATTTTTTTGAAAGATGGATGCTTTGGTCAAATAGTTGACTTTTCTATCCTGTATAAAGGGCTAAATCAGTTTCTCTCATATCAAAAGTTTCCTTTTCCACCAACTTTATTCACTGTCCTGCTGCCCAAAGTCCTGGGTCTAAAGATACCAGTCTGATACCACGCAATCCGATGATAATACACTGAATGCTTGCCAACAAGAAAGAATGCTCAAGGAATACAATGATTAGTGACTAAATCATTTTAAAATGCTATTGGTTTCCTTTGTCTCTAGAGGATATACACCCAGGAACAATAATAAAAGTTCAAAAAAGCCAAAATCCTTCTTCCCCCTTTCACCACATAAATTAACCTCCTCCTTTATAAACAAGTGATTATTTACAAAGTTGGTTAAAAGGAGTTTAGATTTAGGTTTCATTTAGAATTTCTCAGCCACACATTTCATTTTTCTCCTATTATTTAAAAATTATTTTATTGCACATGATATTCCAAGTACTTAAACTTTGGTGTGAGTTTTTAAAAACGTAGTTAGAAAAACAACAGAGGGGAAAACGTGGCACCGGTTATGAAAACGTTCTTGAAACCAAATTTATCTCAGGAAGAAAGGAAAACCAACAATGAAGCTTAAGCAAAAAGATTTTTCTAATATTGTACTTGTTGACTCTGGGGTGACTGACAGAAGAATAAACACATCCACCCTTTTCTACTATTCAAAACACCTTCCCTTTTAAACACATAATGCAGAATCTTACCTTACAGGGGATGATCACAGGCTACTATATTACAGCTCTTTTATTCAAACTAAAAACCATATCTTGGTGCATATAAAAAGTTAAATCAAATCCAGACAGCCAGATAAGAGACAAATAGAGAAAAAAGAAGGAAACCAGATGTTTCTGAGGGTTTTTTTTTTTTTTTTTTTTTTTAAAAAAACCTCTTTGGCTCCAGCTAAGGTTGAGGTTAGCCTGAGCATTGCGTGCCATTCTTGAAGGACCCTAGGGCTGACTCATTTATTTTATCATTTCTTGTGAAAATGAGAGGTGGCAGCCATCGCTGAAGAGTGAAGGGTGACTTGGTGACTGATCTCTTTACTAAAATGAGGAAAGCAATCACACGCGATGTTCAAAATCTCCCCACTCCCAGAGAAACCCAGCAGCTTTATAGAAAGGAAGTTATTTCTATCTAAGAAGACAGGTGGCAACTGAAAATACAAATGAAGAAAAGAAGAATAAACATCTTTTTCAGATATGTATCAGCAGTTACAAATAATGAATATTATTCCAGTTTTCTTACCTGCATATTACAAGTCAAAATAGACTTGATCACTGTGTTTTTAAAGTTCTATCTTTTTAAAGTTCCCTTTCTAAATGCATCACTTCACTCTTAACTGTCCAAAGGACCCGTTAGAGTCTACTTCCTCTAAAACAGGTGCAATTTTAATAGAATAGTGGGGGCAAAGGCCACCCGCCCACCCAGAGTGTTGAGGAACAAGCATGGGCACAGTGAGCAGAGGAAGGTAGGAAGTGATAAGTGTCCTAAGAGAAGTCATGGCAAGGTCAAAGTTCCTTCTCTCCTGGGGCAGTGGGGCTGGACTTTTGATTGAGCTGAGCTGCAGGGACAGACACTAATGTGTTTCCCTGTGGATCTGGAAAGGAAACAGCAAGAACAACCTGGTTGAGCACTTAACTGGAGTGGGAGAGACAGACACTTTTTTTTTTTAAGTTTATTTATTTGAGAGAGAGAGAGAGAGAGAGAGAGAGAGCACAAGCTGGAGAGGTCAGAGAGAAGGAGCAACAGAATCCCAAGCAGGCTCTGCACCATCAGCACAGAGCCCAAGGTGAGGCTTGAACTCACCAACCGTGAGATCGTTAGGGAGCTGAGATGAAGAGTTGGATGTTTAACAGGACTTCACCACCCAGGCACCCCTGGGACAGACACTTTTCTGAATACTTTACAAGAATATCAATTTTAATCCTTAACACAACCTGGAGAAGTAAATATTGTTATCCCAGTTTTAGAGATGAGGAAGTTGAGACACTGAGTTGAAGGAGAAGGAGAGTAAAACTCCGACATCCAGGCAGACTCATCCCATCGTCATTCTGCAGTCTCGATGTTTCAAAACCACACCTGCGTTCTATGTGACTAATCAACATTTTTGTATTACTTCAACTAATGAAGCACATTCTCTTATATTATCTCAATTTATCTTCATTAAATCACTGAAAAGATGCTCTTGTTAGTAAGCTTGTTACTCGGGTGAGAAAAATGAGTCTCAAGTTCATCCAGGAAATGGTAGAGCCCCAACCAGAAAACAAATTTTGTGCCCTCAATTCTTCTGCTCTTTCAGTCTAGCCTCTTGCCTTTCATCTCTGCTCCCCTCCTCTCCTTCTGATTCATGGGAAGGCTGTGATGTCTGTAAATTCCCACATCCACCTGCAGCCAAAATTGAAGCTTTAGTCCATCAGCTTTCCAGCTTCAATTCCTGTTAAAACATAAAGGCCCTTATGAGAAGGGGCACTTTAATCTTTCATCAGCCATTTGCACTTCAGTGAGACCAAGGGTCTGACCAGGGTGAGACCAAGGGTAAACATTTTAATGTTTATTAATTTTTGAGAGAGAGACAGAGCACGAGCAGAAGAGGGTCAGAGAAAGAGGGAGACACAGAATCAGAAGCAGGCTCCAGGCTCTGAGCCATCAGCACAGAGCTCATTGCAGGGCTCAAACTCATGAGCTGTGAGACCATGACCTGAGCTGAAGCCAGCTGCTTAACCGACTGAGCCACCCAAGTGCCCTTGACATCAGGTTTTCTTTAATAAACGTTACTTCTTAGAGCAGTCTTGAATTCACAGCAAAATTGAAGGGAAGGTACAGAGATTTCCCATATGCCCCTTGCCCCTATACATGTACAGCCTCCCCCATCATTAATATCCCCTGCTAAAGCAGAACATTCATTAGAATTGATGGATGTACAGTAACACTTCATTATCACTCCAAACCCATAGTTCACATCAGGAATCACTCTTGGTGTTGCATATTTTATGGGTTTGGATGAATGCATGATGGCGTGTGTCCCCAACTACATTATCACACGGAATAGTCTCACTGCCCCAAAAATAGTTTGTGTTCTGCCTATTCATCCCTCCCTCCACCGTAATTCCTGGAAACCATTGATCTTATTTCTTTCTAAAATCAGTTTTTCATAGGAATAGATGAGCATAAAAACAACACAAAGGAACAAAAAACATAAAAATGAGGGCATTTAGTACCTAAGGTATACAGGGTGACGTGGGTCGGGAAATTGAAGATCTAAAGATTAACAAACTCTAGCAACCTTATAAGTGAGGTAGATACACACCTCTCTCTGCCTCACCCCTGCCCACATCTTACTGAGACTCGCCTCTTTCAAACTTTTTAGCCATGAAAACCTACGTTGAAACAATATCTTACATTTATATACATAGAATATTAACTAAAAATGTGATTGTTAAGAGTTTGTTAGAATGAAAGTTTAACTATTTTAATAAAAGTTATATTGTTACATGTACCTCAGTATCAACTTCTGCTGGCAGCATTGGATCTATTCTTTTTAAATTTTTATTTATTGTATGGCATTGAAAAAATCCAATTCATAATAATAAATATCTGCAAATGGTTCTTTTTTAAAAATTTTTTACTGTTTATTTATTTTTGAAAGAGTGAGAGGGAGAGACAGAGCATGAGCAAGGGAGGGGCCAAGAGAGCAGGCGACACAGAATCCAAAACAGACTCCAGGCTCAGGTCTGACAGCAGAGAGCCCAATGCAAGGCTTGAACTCACGAACCGTGAGATCATGACCTAGGCTGAAGTCTATGCTTAACCAACTGAGCCACCCAGGCACCCCTGCAAGTGATTCTTTCAAAGAACTCAACTTGCAGTCTCGGACTATTTCCATTAAGCTGAATCAGAACTTTTAAAGAGCACTAATTTCTTGCATTCTTTAGTGTAAATACAAAAGTCTGACACATATCTAAAATGCACAGTTAGCATTAACACTATCTGTATAAAAATATCAAAATATGACCAAGTTATGTGCTCAATTGCTTCTATCTGAGTACTGATGTATGAGGAAAACAGTCACCAAAAGGCATTCCTGGGTCTTGCCAGGACCACAATCATGTAAGCATTATCATGGTATACTTAGCGGTGTGCATTTATAGGCTTAAATCTTGCAAATGTGAAGCTATAAACTTTTTTAAACAAATCTCTTATCTGCAAGAGCAATGTATGAGCAGAGCCAGGGTAAACTCTGAAAGAAAAGACCATTAAAGAGGACTAGCCTTGCCAGATATTAGAAGATATTATAAAGCTCTAGTGATTAAACTGTGTGTTGAAATAGACAACCAATGAAAGAGAACAGGGTACAGAAATATATATATGAGATATGAATATGATAAAGTTGAGCACTTCAGTATAAAAAAGATGACTTTACCATTTCTTGGGGGAAAAAGCCATATGGAAAACAACAAAAAAAGAACCTGGATCTCTCTCCTCCCTTATGTCAAAATACATTTCTGGTGCAGTGATGTGCTAGACCTGGCATATACCAGCTGGCAGGAGCCCATTGCGCACATCTTTTCCTAACTAACTCTGTGTTCAGTTCACATTGATAGCTGATAATTGAGCAGGATGGGAATGTTTACACTTCAGTAATTGGCAAATACTACAGATCAGGGCTGCTGTTGTTTTTGTGTTTTGAGACCCAATTTTCCAGTCACCACTGCTGGTAGAAAAAAATCATACAAGATACGAACCAGAAGATAACATGAAGATTTTTCTTTTTACAACCTTAGAGGTGGTAGAGAAAGTTTTTTATACAATCCAAAATATTTTTTAAAAGATACACTGACAAAAAGCAAAAACCTACTCTGAAAAAATTCTATAAGTCATGTTAAAATTTAAATGTCAAAAGAGGGAAAAATAAACACACATATAAAAAAGGGCTCATTTTCTTATGCAGAGAGCTCTAACAAATTAATGGGGAAAAGCTGAGCAATTTAATATGAAGATGACAGACAGCAATTGACAGTTAACAGAAACATAAATATAAATGGCTAATAAGTACATGAAAAACATGCTCAACCTCATGCATAATGCGAAATCCAAAATGAAAAACATATATATATTTTTTAATCTATAAAATGGCAAAAATCTAGTGTAGGCTGTGATGTTGAGGGTAGAAGTGATGTAGCCCATTCATTCACTGTGGGACATTGTTAAATTAAATTTAACATTATTAAGTAAAGTTTACAATTCACACTCTTTCCAACTCAGTAATTTTACATCTAGGAATTTGTTTTATAGGCTTTCACAGTCTCATAAAAATGAGCAGATGTGGATGACTGTTACGGTTCTGTGTGTGTAGTAGTTACCTATTACTACATAAGAAATGCCCCCAAGACTGAAAAGCTTGAAGTCATGTTAAACATTATTATCTTATACAATTTTCTGTGTCTCAGGAGTTGGAAAGCTGCTTAGCTGGGGGAGTATTTTTCAGGAGATTGTAGTCAAGGTGTGGGCGGAGGTGTCTGAAGGTCATTGACTGGGGCTGGAAGAGCCAGTTCCAGTGTGACTCACTCATATGGCTGACAAGTTGAAGGAAGCCTCAGTTCCTCACCCCCCAGACCTAAGTCGGATTACTGGAGTGTCCCCATGACACGGTAACTGGCTTCTACCAGACTGAGTGACCCATGAGAGAACAAGGCAGAAGTCCCAATGCATTTTATAACCTACTCCCGGAAGTAATACATCACCATATCCATAATATCTTCTTGTTACACAGGTTAACCCAATCCAGTGAGGGATGAGAATATACCAAGGGCATGAATATCAGTGGATGAAAGACACTGGAGGCCATCTTTTGAGGCTGATCTCAACAGCCACTAATAAGGTGCAGGTTAAATAAATTTCCTAACTTAATGAAATGTCGTAGAACCTTTGAAAAGAAGGAAGTGGGAGCAGCCTACATGCACTGCTATGGGGAAAATGCCCAAATTTGAAGCACACATTTATGTGTTTATAATACGAATCTCTGAGTATTCTTATAAATATAGGCATATATGCACAGTTGCATAATTATATGCATAAGGGTACACAATTTCTGCAACAATTTATAAGGAGTTTTATTAGTGGTTAGTGGTTAAAGATAGGTAACTTTTTTTTATGCACTGGTAATGTTTGAAAAAACGTTACTATGCACATATAATACATTCATAATTTTTAAAGCTAGTTTAAAAATATGCTTCACAGATATTTACAGGACAGATAAACAAAGGGAGATATCATTTTAGCCAAGGTCAGATGACAGACTTCCTCCTTACTCTAGCCCTTGCTCAGAGGAGCTGAGGGATAAGCAGGAAAAAACACAACAGGGTTTTCTGAATTGAGGGTTGAGCGCTATGAAGTCTCCCTGATCTCCAGGTCTCCAGACTCTGCAAAACTGGATTACATGAGACAGGAATTATCCCAAAGGAAAAATCTGCTGTGGTCGATTTCTCCCAATTCTGAGGCCACAGAGTCCAATGGAGGGTCTGGCAGCTGAGAACGTGCAGGAATGTCAAGGCTTGCAGTGGGTAGCAGTTACACAGGGTCATTCGACCATGGAAAGCCTCTTAACACCTTAGTGTTAGTGAAACTCAGTGCCCGTGGATTCCTTCATCATCTGCTCCTAGGAAAGCAGGGCATGTGAACCTGGGTCCTAGAAGATCCTCAGGGACTACCACTGCAAGAGTGATCACTCTTGGTGGATTATGATGATGGGGATGTGGACACAGAAAGCCCATGCTCAGTTTATTACGAGGTCCAGCTTGTGTTACAAGGTCAAGAAGAGCTCCGCTGGGTTGAGGGAGAGGACAGCTGAGAACTGTGTGCAGCAAGCATGAGCAAGATAGAGTTATAGATTTTTAAGGAAGCTTCCTAATAGCTTGTATAAAAATGCCAAAAACACAATGATAATAATTATATTATCAGATGCAGCTGATATTTATTGAATGCTGATTATTCATTTACTAATTGTGCCCATTTTAAAGTTTAAAATGCTGAGAATAGGAGAAGCCAAGCGATCTTCCCAAGGATATTACATAACTTATTTTGGAATTTCAGTTTTAACAAATAATTCAAAAATGTAATTTAAAAACATTTTGAATCGAACATTTTAAAGTTTTATTTATTTATTTTGAGAGAGAGAGAGTGCATGCACAAGGGGGCGGGGGGCAGGCGGGGAGACAATTCCAAGAAGGCTCCACACTGCCAGTGCATAGCCCAATGAGGGGCTCAAGCTCACAAACCATGAGATGATGACCTGAGCAGGGATCAAGAGTCAGATGCTTAACCAGCTGAGCCACCCAGGCACCCTTGAATCAAATATTTTAAAAGTAAGTACTCCCGCTCAAGAAATCTGAAAACTACTGCTTTGCTGATCCAACACTGAACCAGTGAGCAGAATTTACAGAAGGGTAAATTTCTGTTCAGTATAAACTTATTCATAATGGAAATGTCAATCATGGAAGGACATTTCCTGAGATAGAAAGCTCCCCATGACTGGAAATGTTCAAGCAGAATCGCTACCACCACCTGTTAGGTATCTTCTAGACAAGGGTGAGCAGCACCCCATTGGTTCCTTTCATAGCTAAGCTCTGATGTTACCACTGAGAATAGAGCTTTACATGTTACACTTCAGGTTGAACTGAGCTGAAGCTGCTGATTGCAGAAGACGTGATTAAATATATTTCCTAAGATTGGGGGGTTTTAGTGATAATAGCAAATACATACAAAGCACTTAATTATATGCCTGGCACTGTTTTAGGTGCTTTACATATATTAACGTACGTGATCCTTTCTATCACCCTAATGAAGCATGTGTTATTTACACAGAATTATCTAAGATCCTAACCTCAAAATCTGGCTACCAAATCCATGCTCTTCAACACTGTGATATTGCAGTGAGATAGTTGCAATTTATCCCTACAAAGGGAGAAGAGTTTAGCTAAAACACTGCAGATAAAAGAATAAACAGACACAGGAAGTGGTTTGTTATGTAATAGGGAGTTTCTGTCCATGTTTCTAGTTCTGTCTCCAAATCACAGGTTGATACTTCGAAAAAAATCAGTGCCTCGATATCAGTAACATTCCTTGTTTCTGAATTCAGTACAAGTCAGTTTAACCTAAAATTTTTAACTTAATGGAGAAAAAAAAAAGATAAGGAGAAAATCATAAGAATAGCTTAGTAGAATAAGAGACTCTTAAATTAAAACTGAGAACAAACTGAGGGTTGATGGGGGGTGGGAGGGAGAGGAGAGTGGGTGATGGGTATTGAGGAGGGTACTTTTTGGGATGAGCACTGGGTGTTGTATGGAAACCAATTTGACAATAAATTTCATATATTGAAAAATTAAAAAAAATAAAAAAAATAAAAAGAATAGCTTAGTAGAGTGTAAGTTCCCTAGCCTTTTTTTCTTTATTTTTTTGCATAACAATGGGATTTGTTTTCACAGATCAACAACCAGGCACATTTACAGGTCCCTTATTGAATGCAAACCATGGTTAAGTGCTGAAAGTGGCCAACTGTGAGGCAAAGTCTCTCCACTCCACTCGGAGGCGCTTTCCCACCTCAGTGATTCAGAGTCAGACATGGCTCTACACAGGACTCCGTCCTGTGGGGCAAATACTCCCCCCCCCCCCCCCACCACCCCACCTCCCCACACCTCAGTTTTTCTCATACATGTAATGGGGATAATAGTACCTGTCTCATAGGAAAATTTCTTTTCTTTTTTTAACGTTTATTCATTTTTGAGAGACAGAGCATGAGCTGGGGAGGGGCAGAGAGAGGGAGACACAGAATCCAAAGCAGGCTCCAGGCTCTGAGCTGTCAGCACAGAGTCCGACGCAGGGCTCAAACTCACACACTGTGAGATCATGACCTGAGCCGAAATCAGATGCCTAACTCACTGAGCCACCCAGGGACCCCCTCATAGGAATATTTTAATACTGAGTAACCTCATGTAATTTTAGAACAGTGCCTGGTACACGGTAAATCGCCAATTAGGTTAGCTATTAATGTTAGCTAGTGTGAGGAGAAATAGGGCATTTATTATTATTAATGTTTATTTACTTATTTATTTATTTATGAGAGAGAGAGAGACAGAGCATGAGCAGGGGAGGGGCAGAGAGAGAGGGTGAAGAATGTGAAGAAGACTCCAGGCTCTGAACTGTCATCACAGAGCCCGACGTGGGGCTCGAACTCACGAATGGTGAGGTCATGACCTGAGCCGAAGTTGGATGCTTAACTGACTGAGCCACCCAGGCGCCCCAGAAATAGACCATTTAAATGTACATCTAAGTTTACAAAGACATAAATGATACTGCTGAGCAGTGTGTAAGAATCTGATGAGTTACAGATACTAAGTATGCCTGGGGTCAACATTGGGTGAGATGGATATGGAGAGAGGACTGGGGCTGGCTGTCAGGGTGGGGAGGCTCCTGCAGGGCCAGGAAACCAATTCTTTTGCCCACCTTTGATGTGGCATAGTTTCAAATGCTGTTAGGAGTCTGTGCTGCACACTGGACCATAAGGGAAAGAAACAAAATACAAAGAGAATTAGAAAGTTAAACAACAGATGGGAAACAGTGCTAAATAAAAGAAGACACACAGAGGTTAACATGTTATTTCCTTCTGCAATAAGTAAATAAATATATGTATGTATGTGTGTATATATTTGTATAGATATGTGTATATATACATATACAGTAAAACTTTGGTTTGCAAGCATCATTCGTTCAGAAAACACGCTTGTTATCCAAAGCGCTTGTATATCAAAGCTGATTTCCCCATAAGAAATGACGGAAACTCAGATGATTTGCTCCACAACCCAAAAATATTCATATAAAAATGATTGCAATACTATAATATCATACAAAATAATAAAGAAAATACAAAATAGAAAGAAAAATAAACAAATGAACCTGCACTTACGTTTGAAAACCTTCCTGGCTGGTGTGTGGGAGACAAGAGACAGGAGGGTTATTGTGTAGGATGACTTTCACTATCACTAAGAGAATCACTGCTAAATGGAATCTTTTTCTGCACGGGGGCCAGTATATCCGCATACAGCCGCACAGATGTTGACTACAGTACAGTATTGATAAACTCTTGTCATATACTGTATTTAATGTAACTGGCAATAAGGCAGCAGAGGAAAGGGTCTATATCTGCAAGCAGCCCGACCTAGAATGAAGCAGAGCAATCCTAAGCTTACCCTTACATGGAAAAGCAAAGGGCCGTCCATAGGTGCTTTGAAGTGACAAAAAATGCCCTAGTACCAGTTGTGAACACCTTCCAATGTTCTGAAAATTCACTGATTTCTGCCAAACACCACAGACTGAGACCAAGCATCTGATCATGGAAGACGATCATCCACAATCCCCAGAGAGAGAGAAAGAGAGAACCGTTGGGTCAGTTGTGATCATGTGATGTATGGCATCACATACCACTCGTATTGCAAGACACCGCTCATTTATCAAGTTGAAATTTATTAGAAATGTTTGCTTGGCTTGCAGAACAAGTTACTCTCAATCCAAGGTTTTACTGTATATAAGTGTGTTTAATATTTTGATGTATGTGTAAATATATATTACTGAATTGTTTTTCACTTTTCCAGCTAAATTCCTCCTTCAGATGACTCAAATTTCTTAGTTTTAAAACTAACGATTATTTTTGACATTGACTAGAAAAAGTGAAAAGCAATTTACCAAAGCCTCTCTCTGTAAAATCTAAACATGTGTGGGCATTTATAGTTCCCACCTGGAGGGGATTCCTGATGAATCTCATCTACTCTTTCAAGTGTCAACTACTCATTCATCTACTTTTCTACCTCGTCACTTGTTTTAATGAGTTTGGTGTGGTTTTAACTGATTTTCTAGGTACCTAATAATGTTTGGACAACAACCAGGTTACTGAGCTCTTTCCCACACATTATGTCACAGTAATGTTGAGAGGGGCATATTACTCATTCTAGTCTACAGAGTAGGTAACTTGAGAAGACAGTCTATGTGACTTTCCCTAGATCACAAAGGGGTGACTGGTCTATGTGGGGCTGGATGGTATGGGAATCTTATAAAAGGTTTCAGAAATGGCATTTAAGGGTCCCCTGGTGTCTGGTTAAAAAAGGAAAAGTGGGGGCGATAATACAGAGTCTCTGCTTGTAATTTTGTTGTTGTTGCCATTTATTGGTCTTACTTTGATTTCGTTTTTGCTCTGAAAGAAAGCTAAAGGGTTATTTTTTCCTCACAAGCTTCAGAACCCTGCCAGAGAGAGCAACTAATTCCACAACCCCCTGACTGTGGTCTGGGGTCTCTATTCAGGGGAGCAAGAGGTGTAGTGATGGAACAGAATCCCCCTCCAGCAGCAGGGACACACTGGACTGCTGGGTCCAGGGAAACTCTTCCCAGAACTGCCCCATTGCCTCATCCTCATTAGGGATTAAAGTAAATTATTAAAGCCACAACCCTGTGAACTGGCTGCATTAGCACCTACAGCCTAGGTTGGTAAAGCTACTTCCTACTATGAAACACTTTGGCAGAAGTGGTGGTTCAAGACAGGCCTGTAACAATGTAAGGATTTTTACAAGAGCCTGGGGGGTGGAGGGGTGGGAGGAGGGACATTGGAGGAGAGGTTGGCAGGAAGCCCAAGGTACCCCAGGAGCCTATGCATAAGCAGTCCTTGGCCACCAAAAAGGTGAGGAGCTTTACCCAATCCTGGAAATATGAACTTGTGGCCTGATGGTACTCTTGGAATTGAGTCTCTTTAGTGTAAGATGTCAGAAAATAAGGATTGAGAGAAGCTTCAAGGATTAGGGAAAATGGAAAGGGGGCATGTACAGAGGAAAACAAAGGCAGGTGGAGGGTAAAGGCAAGGAGCAGGCATTAGTGGTATGATGGTTAATTTTATGTGTCTACTTGGCTGTGCCACAGTGCCCACATAGGTGGCCAAAAATTATTCTGGATGTTTCTGTGAGGGTGTCTTCAGTGAGATTGACATTTAAATCAGTGAACTTTGAGCAAAGCAGATTGCCCTCCATAAGGTGGGTGGGCCTCCTACAGTCCTCTTGAGGAGGGACCATAAGGCAAGCTGAGGGCAAAGCACAAGCTAGCACAACTCCCCTTCCCCCAGATGGGATGTGTATGCTATTCCTCAGGCACTCCTGGATGCCCAAGAACAAAGGAAAGGGAAGAAAACAGATGGTTAACTGATAGAGATCACAGTCATGAAGGACAGGAGTCTTCACCAGTTTACAAATGTCTTAGTAAATTACAAGAAAAAGGCAATCTTATCAATAGCCTAATCTCTAGAAACCTATAGACTCAGTTTCCTGGAACCCCTAATATCACCCTCCCCGCCCCCCAGAGTGATGTGGAGAACAAAGGCAAGATGGAAATGACAGGTAAAATTAACTTTCTTTATAACTTGCAGCCCATTGACAAATACTTGAGGCAAATACAGAGTATAACCCCCCTAGTGTCATCATGTTAATGGAGGGAAAACATTAAAGGAGGGAAAACAACCTTAACCTGACAATAGCAAGCACCCTGGCATCTTATCAGTCCTCTTTAGCTTATGAAAGTCCTTCTGGAGGCCTCCCTTTTGTCTTTACTGCCTCCAACTCCATAGTATATAACCAGTCACTCCTCATAACCCCAGTGCAGCTCTTTCTGCCCACAGGTCCTGTCTCTTTGCTTTTATAAAATCACCTTTTTGCACCAAAGATATCTCAAGAATTCTTTCTTGGCTGTTGGCTCCAGACACCCACCACTCCACAACCTGATCACTCTGAACGTTTGAATAGAACAAAACACCCAACCCACCTCCCCTGAGCAAGAAGAAATTCTGCAGTACTTGGCCTTCATTTGGACTTGAACTGAGGCATCCACTCTTTCTTAGGTCTATAGTCTGTGGGCCTTAAGAAGTGAACTGCAGGTTTTGGACTTGCCAGCCTCCATAACAGCATAATGCAATTCTTCAAAATAGGTCTCTTTAAGGGGCACCTAGGTGGCTCAGTTGGTTAGGTGGCTGACTTTGGCTCAGGTCATGATCTCGCGGTCTGTGGGTTTGAGCCCCAGGTCAGGCCCTGTTCTGGCAGCTCAGAGCCTGGAGCCTGCTTCCGATTCCATGTCTCCCTCTCTCTGCCCCTCCCCTGCTTACTTCTGTCTCTTTCTCAAATAATAAACATTAAAAAATTTTTTTTAAATAGATCTCTTTAATACATATATACATCTATATATTTCTAGATGTCTTTAATATATATATGTAATGCCCCTGATTTCGAATCCGAGAGACCACCAAGGAGCTGATACCGATGCAAACGCACGAGGGTTTTTATTTACAAGCTCGAGCTTGGGCCCAAGCTTGGGCCCAAGTATACCCGACACAGCGGAGCAGGGACTTGGACCCCTAGGTTAAGAGGCGTAGCAGTTTTATGGGGGCCAGTGGCCAATGAGATTGTAACACACACAGAAAGTTGCACATTCATGTCAGTCCACACGCAGGTGGCCAATTGAATTACAATTTACCCTATAGTAACTGTTTGAACTAGCCTATCACTCTGGTCAGAATTGATGCGCAAGTTTGGCGGGCAAAAGGTGGGGTTTACATTCTTTGGCGGTTAAGGGTTCCGCCTTCCTAAATGAGCCGGTTTCCAGTAAGGGTGTGCTCAGAGGCTTGACTAGGGTAGGGGAGTGTCTTAAGCAATAAGTAGGTCATGTGGGGGTTACACATGAGATGGTGGGTGTAGCACAAAATGGAGTTAGTCTTGCTCTGCTTGTCCAGGGGTACGGGATTTTTGTTAAATTTCTTGAGTCCCACAATATATATACATCCTGTTGGTTTGACTTCTCTGGAGAACCCTGACTAATGCAAGTGAGTTGTAATCTTCAGGCTACAGGAAAGAAAATTGCAGCCGGTGAACAAAAACCAGGGATACAGCACCAAGAAGCCAAACTGTGGCTCTGTTTGGCAAGCATACAGATACTGACTACACTCTTGGCTTCTTAATTTCTCAACATCAGTTTCTCTTTGCTAATCTTTCTTATTTTTAATTGAATTGATCCCATCATATCTTATGTGTTATTATTATGAATCACCTTAATTCTTTTTCAGGATAAGTTAGAAGTATAAATAAATAAGTAGATTTCATCATTTGAAGTCATTATGTAAGGCTAGATTTATATTTCTACATATAAGGAAAGAACATATGAACTATCTAAATTGAAGAAGAAATGATGAGATATAGCTGATAAATTCCCAGAACTTAAAAAGATGTTCAATGAAGTCCTAGTGTGTGTGCAAGGAAAAATATTTTAGTAATAGAAAAGAAAGTGTTTTTTTTAAGTTTATTTATCTTTGAGAGAGAGACAGAGAGAGACAGAGAGAGGGCGCACACCCTCACAAGCAGGGGAGGGGCAGAGAGAGAGGGACACAGAGAATCCCAAGCAGGCTCCGCACTGTCAGCAGCATGAGCCCAACGCAGGGCTCAAACTCACAAACCGGAGATCATGACCTGAGCCAAAATCAAGAATTGGATGCTTAACTGACTGAGTCACTCAGGTGCTCCCCAAAAAAGAAAGTATTGAAATTAATCCAGAGGACAAAACATCAAGCTACAGAGATGGATTAAAGAACCAAAAACTCCACATTAAAAAAAAATAAAGGACAGTTTACAAAAAGGGGAAAATGAGTTTGTGTGAGTTGATCTGCCTAAATTTTTATGAGATTTATGGAATTAAAAATATTTTATGGTGGGAGAAAATTAAAAGTTTCAAGGAAAAGACATATATATGAGTAATGAAACATTGTGCTATATTGTCTCTGTACATCTGTTTTTCAAATGTGTATACTTCTAACTATAAACTATTTTTCTAAGTTAATAATAATTCAGGTACAATTTCATGCTATGCCATCAGGAGGAGTCTGAGGCATTCATGAGTTTATGTAAGATTATAGCAAGGCACTGAAAAATTCTGAAGAGCAAGCAACTGTGAGAGATTGTCTCACCACAAAAGGGTAATAAGAGTGAGGACTCCAGCCCACCTGTCCACATGAGAACCTGGCCAGCATGCAAACCCAACCCTGTAACAGCATTGCAGGAAAGCCCAAAGGTTTCAGAAAGAAGCATTCTTCAGCTTATAACTCATTTCTCCTAAACAGAAAGTGTCCTTCAATCTCATCTCTTTGCTCACTTGTGTTGTATCTCATACCAATCCGACCACAAAGTAATGGCATTATGGTGGCTGCACATGAATTGTGTGACAGTCCAGGGAGGAAGCCAGATATTTTCTCTAAGACCTTGGGTTGGCTCATTTCCTCCATACAGCTTCCTCTGATTTGGTGGGAATCAAGGGGGAGCATGAGGAGTTGTGGGTTTTTGTTCTTTAATTGGGTAACTTTCCCTTCATTTCCCCATTCTAGTGATTGCCAAGGAAACCATGTGGAGGTTTTTCAACCATTGGTAGCCGGCCCTTCAAGTGTCATTAAAATATAGTTTGAAGAAAACATAAAGTAAAGCTATAAAAACTGAATATGAGGGGGTTTTTTAGGTTTCTTTCTTTACAAACACAAATATGCTCAAGTTCCTCTATAACTCATGACATGCCTTTGTGGTTGAGCCTGAAGGCTACTGCATTAAGAAAACATAACCCAGAAACTGTGGTCAAGTTGTTAGATGGTCATTGATTTCAATGTAACTTCTAATCTCCCAAGCTTAAACTTTAAAGAGGTCACGTATCTGGGGCATTGTCCAGCATTCAACCTCTGAAATACCTTCCCTACATACCTTGATGTGTATGAATTGTGTATGAAATCTGTGACTATACAGTTTGAATTTTATGAACAATAATTTTACTTAAAGCATATTAGCATATATAGAAAAGATACTTGAGTGCCAGACAGAAAGTTCTATGAATCCTGAAGAATTATTAGAACCTGTTAAATAATTCTTTTTTTTTCTAACCATATCTGATCTCTTAAAGTTAGAAATAGTTAGAACATAACATGCATTTAATTAATCTTAACAGTGAGGTTAAAAACAGGAAGAGGTCTTTCAAAAGCACCGATAATGACAAAAAAATTAATGTATCAGAATGGAAAGTTCTTTCTGATAAGAAAAACCTACATGATGGAAAAATATGCATAAAGAAATGATGGTTTGAGACGTTAAAAAAATCCATGGCTTTTACTGTTTAATATTTGTATTAATCTAATAAACAAATGTCTGCAGTTTAAAAAATTGAATATAAATAAAGGCTTATAATGAAAAACAGCCTTTTTCTATTCCATTTCTATCCACCCCTGGTCCTGCTCTCCAAAAGCAACCACTTTTATTTTTATGTTTTTTTATTAAAAAAATTTTTTAAACCATGAGAGAAGAGAGAAAAGAAAGAAAAGGGAGAAAACATGAGTGCTGGAGGGTCAGAGAGAAAGGGAGACACAGAATTTGAAGCATGCTCCAGGCTCTGAGCCCTCAGCACAGAGCCCAACACGGGGCTTGAACCCATGAACTGCAAGATCATGACCCAAGCCAAAGTTGGACGCTTAACCAACTGAACCACCCAGGTGCCCCCCCCCAAAGTAACGACTTTTAAATCTCTTACGTGTATTTTCTGTTTGCCTCCACATTTCTAAATAATAAATTTAAGCTCTTATCTATCTGAGGATATTTGCACTACAGGTATGTTTGTCTATTGTTTCTGCTTATTTTTCTCTCTCTTTCTCATATTTGGGGATTTCCCCCAAATATCTGATGATCCCTTCCTTTAAAGAGCACTAAAAACTGGATTGGAAGCTCTGGGAGTAGAGGGTTGGTGGTGGGAGGCGGGGGGGGGGGGAGAGGGAGACACAAAGGATAGAGCTAATCATTTTGTGATGAAAACACCAATGCTCCCAGTGGTGAAGTATTATTTTTTTCCTTAGAACTGCACTAGAAAATAGTTTTCTATAAAACAGCCCTTGAATCTTCTGCCCAGCTGGAAGCCAAATTCTCTGGGAGAAAGAGGGTGAGCCATGGCTTTGAGCCCCCTGCAAATAGCTCACTTTCAAGAAACCCATTTTCATCTCAGCCTATCCTCTGCCCTTGAAAGTCTAAAATAACAGCGGGAAATACTTAAGACATAAAGGGGAAAAATCAGGATACAAAATTATATACACATTATGATTTAACTATATTCAAATGTGTGTGAGATAGCTAAAAAGAAATACACCAGAATATTGAGTGGTTATGACTATTTCTGAGGAGTGCTATAAAATGTGATTGCTATTCCCTTCTTGCTATTTTTGCTTATTTTACAAAATTTGTCTACAAAGCATTGGCATTCATTTAAATATTAGGGAAAAAATTTGGTTTTTAAAGAACACGTATCAAGATGTCAACAAGAAAACCCACAGAGGTGTATGTTGATATCAGAGAAAAAAAAGTTTCCTGGCTCCTAGCTTAAAAGATTTACAAGTAAATATTTAATATGTATTAACATTAAGAAATACGAGTAAGATGCTAAGAAATTTCGTATCGATATGCTGATATATTAAAATGGCCACTTGAGAACTTGGAAGCCCTGCATAAACCCTGACTCAATCCTTCACCTGAATTTGTGTTTATCATTGGTTTTTCATTAGTTTTATCATTTAAAAACAGTCTATGTGAAAATTACAGCCTGGGGCATATAGTCTGTAGTATTCTAATAATGTTATATGATGGCAGATGATGACCACATTTACTGTGGTGGGCAATGAATAACATATAGAATTATTCAATCGAATTGCTATGTTTTACACTTGAAGCTAACACTGTATGTCAACTAAACTTCAATAATAAGAAAAAAAGTCTGTGGTCTAGCTTTGTATCTTTTGAATTTTATACAAATGAAATCATACTGTATGCCTTATTCTACAGGGATTTTTTTCGTTCCATGTTTATGAGTTTTGTGAATAATTGTGGTATTTATATTTCTATTCTAGTGAATACCTCCATTATCACATCTTTATTGAACATCTTAGCTCTCCATTTCTTTATTTTTATTTATTTATTTATTTATTTATTTAGAGAGAATGAGTGAGCAGGGGAGGGGCAGAGAGAGAGAGGAGAGAGAGAGAATCTGCACTGCCAGTGGAGAGCCCGATGTGGGGGCTCGCACTCACGAACTGTGAGATCATGACCTGAGCTGAAATCCAGAATCAGACACTTAACTGACCGAGCCACTCAGGTTCCCCTTCATTTCTTTGGACAGTATCCATTAGTTCCCTTTGAAATCAATGAGAAATTAGCATATTTACATTTTCTCCCCTGTAACTCCAACCGGAAGCCAAGATGCATTGTTATTGTTTTCTTTCTTTGATTTATCAATATATTCTGCTGATTTCTCCACTTTCATGTTTAGTCCTTAAAAATGTAAAAATGCACACTATTTATATGCATAAGCGAATTTTGAAATTTTTTAATTATGTGCCACTAATTTTATACCCCTAAAATATTCTTGCTTATTTATAAATTAAATATATGCATTAATGTACTAATTTATTGTGGACAAATCATTAAGTCACACACAAAAATAGAACTTTTGAAGGGATAAAAAAATGTTTTCTTACCTTTCTTCACTGAATATCATGCACTTCCCCTGGGGTATAGGTGCTTTCCTGATTTAGATGAACTGTCCTTAGTCTTTTCAGGATCATGTATCCTTCTGAACATCAAATTAACATTATGGACTCTCAGAAAAATGCACACATTTCACATGGTTTCAAGCAAACCACAACTCAGGAGCTCCCTAGGAATTCAACCTTGCTGGGTTTATAGACATTGCCGACTCCAGAATCTGTAATAAAGAGAAAAATGAAACATAGTGGAGCCATTTGACAAGACACAGGCATCCTAGTTAAACTAACCCTCTGTGATTAAATATGTAATACAACTTGTTTAAGATAATCTCTCCAATAGTCCCATAGTTGAATGAAGGAGAGATCTCACAGTTCTCTTATCTTCTCTCCTGTCTCCCTCTCCTTTTCTTTCCTGTTCTCCCTCTCTCACCTTCCTCCTCTCCCTCTCTCCTTCTCTCTCCCTCCTTGTTTACTTCCCTTTACTTTTTCTTCCTTCTCCTCCCACCCCAAAATAAACCCTCCAAAACCCAGGATTAGATTTTCTTCAACAAATGTGCTCCACCTACTGGTACTTTAAAGAATTTCGTATTTAAATACAATTTGGGGGCGCCTGGTTGGCTCAGTCGGTTGAGCGTCAGACTTCAACTCAGGTCACAATCTCACGGTCCGTGGGTTCGAGCCCCGCGTCGGGCTCTGGGCTGATGGCTCAGAGCCTGGAGCCTGCTTCGGATTTTGTGTCTCCCTCTCTCTCTGCCCCTCCCCCGTTCATGCTCTGTCTCTCTCTGTCTCAAAAATAAATAAATGTTTAAAAAAAATTAAAAAAAATACAATTTGGGAAACTGGAAACACTATCTGACACGTTAATGGAAATTATTTTATCACCTAAATTTTAGTACCTTAGAAGATCTTGGTAATTTAGGGTCTAAGATCATTTTTAAAAATCTAAACTTAATATGTGATTTATCAAACTTATTTACATAGAACATGTATTATTTTAATGTCTTCTCATATGTGGAAACACAGTCACTGTATAATGTTTTAAACCTCATTACAATCACATCCAACTTGTCCCTTTTGATTTCCTTCTTCCCTGTTCCATTTGCTCCAGGAGCTGCTTCTCTTCCTCCTTCCCTGACCCCTCTTCTCAAGCTCATTTCTCTGTCCCCAGTTCAGTCTCTGACTTTGCTTTCTTATGACACTGCATGCACTTCCTTGGATGACTCCCCTTCTTTCACTTTTTCAATTATCAATACAAATAATTGGTAAATATTTGTTTCTAGACTGGACTTCTCTACTGAGCCTTAGACCTGCATCTCTAAATACTGGCTTGAAGGCACGTCAAGACCATCAAAACTGCTCTCCTCTTTTGTTAATGGCATCTAACCCGTTCCAGTGTCCACTGCACTTGAAGAAGCCACCCCAAATTTAATGACATAAAACAGCAACCATTGTATATGTTCACAGATTCCATGAGTCAAGAGTTCTGACGCAGCATGTCTCTGCTCCACATGCCTGGGCGTTCTCTGAGAAGACTGTCTTGCCCTTACAAGGAAGATACCATATTTCCTTCACATTACTACAAAGGAGAGAGAGAGGTAATGATGAAAAGTGGGTCCTTATTCTTTGTTTCCTCAAAATATTCACATTATTTAAGTAGTACACTGTTAAATGGCATAGAAGATCAAGTTCATAATAAAGAATAAAAACTACTCCCAGCAAAAGTTAATTTGTAATGATATAACTTAAACGTTCTTTGAGACTATCTACTGAAATTTTTAAATAAACTGCAACTTTAACTGCAAGAAATTGATAAGCTGGGTTGAAATTGTGTATATTAAACTTATTAGAAGGATGTCAAACAGCAGGCATGGAACATTCTGAAAGTCTCAGGCTGCCTCACCAAATCAGCAAAAGGGAAGCAACTTTGACCAAACCTGCATTTTATCTACAGATGCATTATTCCCTTGTTGTTAAATACAGGCATCCAACTGGTGCAAATTTATTTATAAACTTGAATTTGATACCTCCCTAACCATTTCATAAGCAAACGTGTCCATGATGGAGTCAATGTTGCAACTCTAAACAACTGCAAAGCCTAAATGACTTTCCTAAATGACTCTATTTGTGTCAGCTCATTGAAACCAACGAGGATTGAACTGTGCCAACTTCTGTGCAAGCATGTTTTGAAGTACAGACTGAATTAATAGGTGAAGCATTCTTTATAATACTGATTACTGATGAATGAGTTTAACTTCTAGAATCAAAACCAAGTACGTTGATTGGAAGGTGAAAGGCAGTTTAATTACCTTACTCAGCTGGTATGCTAGTGTGTACCTGGTATTAACGACCTGTAGAAACAGGTCTGTGAGGTTTTATGCTGTACGGCCTGACTTGGTTTCAGGCAACAATACCAAATCTACTCAGCTATTTGTAAATATCTAAGCTTCTCTACTTAAATGTGCTAATTTAGGTTTCTTATGAAATTGGAATTTTACACGAGTGTTTCTTTAGGAAGAAGGATCAATTTTTTTAAATATGGGATTTCAAATACATAGTACTTGTGGCAGGGATAATAGAATACATCCCTGAGAACCATTTTTTTTTTAATATGAAATTTATTGTCACATTGGTTTCTATACAACACCCAGTGCTCATCCCAAAGGGTGCCCTCCTCCATGCCCATCACCCACCCTCCCCTCCCTCCCACCCCCCATCAATCCTCACCTGAGAACCATTTCTAAATGGGTTCTAAGAGATGCATACAGGGAACTTCTGTCTTCACAGACTAGGAATAAGACAATTACATAGAAAGCCAAGCAATACCAAGCCTGATTACACAATATGTTGCAAAACAGCATTGGAAGGGTTAACAAATCACCCACAACGTAGTAGGCAGGCATTATAAATAAGGGAAGAGCCACCTTAAATATTTTCTGTGGTGAAAGCAATGCTAAAGATAAAATGTGCTGAAGGGGTGGAGATTGATTCCAAGGAAAGTTCTTGGAAGTCTGAACTGGCTATGGAAGGATGGACAGAGCATAAGAGATTGCAAACAGGGGTTGTAGCAGCCTGACTAAAGGCCAGATGGGAGAGATTTAGAAACTGTTCAGAATAATGAGTAGGGTGCATGAAGGCTGAGGCTGAAGGGCAGGGGAGAACTGCAGAGGAAAAGGCAGAAAGGAAGGACTGGGGTCAAATGAATAGCCTTGAATATCAGGTTTTTCGCATCTTTTCTGTAGAAGTGGAGGATGAATAGAATATTTGAGGAAAGCAATAGTCTTGGGATTTGGGGAAGTTATTGTGAAGGGAAAGAATGGAGGTCCAAGTGTCCAGAGACAGGTAGGGTGTTGGAAAAAGTTCAAGTGAAAGAGAACAGTAGAGTGCTGACAGCAGACAGATTAGGAAACCAAGAAATATTTCAAAGGGATACTCAACAGGATTTAATTAGGGCAATAAAAAGAGGGAAAGTCAAATCTACTTTGTGGTTTTGGGATCTAATGCCCTTCCCCCTTGAATCTGAAGCCGGCCTTAATGATACACTGTAACCAGTGCACTTTAGAGGACGTGATACTACATAACCTCTGGGGCTAGATGAGAAAGAAGAAACCACGCTGCCTCTGCCTTGTTTGGTGGAATACCTGTTCTCAACCACCTGTATGTTACAGACCGAGCTGAACCTAGTCTTTGAAGTTGTCCCAGCCTAGGCATACAGGTGTCAGATGATTCCTGTCTGGATGAACTGTAACAGCAATAGACACATGGAAGGATAGATTGTAAGGGAACAGTGTTTGACCTAATATGATGCTCTTTAGCATGCAGAAGTTTTTCTCTCATTGAACATTCAGTTGAATATGTGGGTAAGCAGAGTTTAGTGATGGATATAAAATAGTGGTTAGAAATTTGCTCCAAAGCATTTACACACCATTCCTCAAATTTCCACCCCTTATGACCACTAATATGCATGTTTAAGACACCAGCAGTTAGGTGTTCTGGCCATTTGGAGGTACACCCTGGGCCTCTAGGAGACTCAGAATAGACATCAATATGGATTTAAAACAGAAATTCATTTTGAGGAACAGCAGAATGATCTATTTTCCAATAGTTATGCAATTCTGTCTTTTCTCCCATATTCTCATCTGTAAGAGGAATACACGCTTATTGAAGAGTATGAAGAACTGATGCCCTGAAATTTTGAAATTTCATCTTAGTCGAATGCCCAGACCCCAACAGCCCTAAACACAACTAAACAGACTAGCAGATCTTTATAAGGCAATTTTTATCGTACAAGGTAAACTGAGGTTTATTTGAACATTTGTTCCTATATGCCTGTATATTTTTTTCATTGAATCAGCTTTATTGAAGTATAAATCATATACACAATAAAAGTCCATGTTTTTCAGTGCCCCAGTCAATAAGTTTTGATAAATGTAAACAGTCTGGTAACCACTGCCACCATCAATAGATAGACCATTTCCATCCCCTCAAAATACTCCTTGGTTCCCTTCCACAATCAATTCCCCAGCTCTAGCCCCAGCAACTACTGATGTGCTTTCCCTTGTTCAAATTTTGGCTTTTCTCGGTTTTCACATACTGTAGTCATACAGTGAGTCTTCTTCTGTGTCTGGCTTCTTTCCCTTGGCACAATGCTGTTCTGCTATTCACCAGAGTGGTTGTTCGTTTTCACTGATGAGTAGTATTTTCACATACTGGTAAATCATCCTTTGTTTATCCAGTCATCTGCTGATGGGTATCGGTGTTGTTTCTAAGTTTGGGCTATTGCGAAAAAAGCTGCTATGGAAATCTGAATGCAAAACTTCTATTTTTCTTGGGTAAAATACCTAGGGCTGAGGAATGATGGCTTTAGTGCTAAAAAATATTTATCTTCCCTATAGCAATTACCCCTAAAAAAATGAAAAATAGAAACATCTCTTAGTCATATTTCATAAAATTTATCAGATCTGTTGTAAGATAGTTGAAGAGTCCATACATTTCCCAGCCCTAAAGAGTCACATACACAATCACATACATTTAACATATTCCAAGATAATGCTTAATAATATGAAGATACTATTCCTTACAAACTTCAACATATTATGAGTAAAATAAAATACACTCACATTATTATATGAACAAAGAAGACACACTATTCTATTGTGATTTACTACACAATCTCTAATTTAAAAAGAGGGCAACTTTAACTAGTCCATCTTACAAAGAAATATATTTATAAAATGCCTACATGCTTTTCACACTAGTTATGTTGACTTTAATTAAGGAAGGAAAGTATTTCTCATTTCCCAAATGAGAAACATTTCCTAACTCAAACATGCCCAGGATTGTTCTTAATCTAAATTTGCATATAGAAATGTCTGGAATAGAAAATTTTAAATATCAGACTCCAGGGTTATAAGCTTTCACATTCAAAAGTGCAGAGAATCCAACATTAACAAATTATAGCTCTACAAAAATCAGAATTACATCTCAGATGTCCCTTATTTAAATAACAGTGATGTCACTTTAGAGTTAACAACTACAGGGAATTATTGAATTGTAACACATGCGGATATTTAGGAAATTTCAAGTGTTCCTAAATGTCATTATAAAAATGAACATTTTACATTATTATCTCTAGAGAAAAATATATAAAGGTTACGATCAACGAAACTTCTGTCATGACAAAGTAAATGTTTTACCTTCATTTCAAATTGCTTTCTGAAATTGTTATGAAGTTGCAACCTCACTGAATTAATGAAATTTAAATTTATCCCACCACAGATTTTTGGTGGCAGAAGCTAAAACTTTAAAAAATAGATAAAACAAAAAGAGCATGAAAAGTTTCCTGACGCAAGTTATATTTAGATTCCCTTAACTCAACACTTGGAAACTCAATTTTGTATTTTGTAAACTAGTCATATAAAATGATTCGGAAAGTATAAATGAGGTTTTTATCAACCAATTGACTCTGACAAGCTGCCATATCACCACCTGTCACTGGCAGCATCCTATGGAAACTTGTAGTACTTAAAACACACTCCGCGTCTGCCAAGGAAGCAGACTGCAGAGTGGAGAAGACTGGAGCTTAACACACAGGTTATTCACTGCCACACAGTGGCAACGCTGCGGGCTGGTGGAATGGGGCACTCATTCTGTGTCCCCCACGCCCCGGGCAGGCCACTCCACCTGCATTAATGCACCCAGTCTCTCGGATGGCGCAGAACTTCCAGAATTTCCGCTTCTTTGGAGTTCTCTGGGGGTGAATGCATGTACTCCCATCTATACAGGTCCAAAACAAAAGCAAAACATGCAATAATAATAAAAATAATAATAAACAACACACATACCTCTTTACTTAAAATAAATGAAAATTAAAATTCTAAGAGTAAAAAATTTCTTGTATCTCCTTGTCTCCAATGTACTTAATATGCCTTTTACCCACTAGGCTTTTAAAAAATATTTGCTGCTAAAGAAATAAAATATTTTAATAATTCCTGAGCATCCTTTGGCTAATATTAATATCTCAGAGCTAAAATACACTTTTACTAGAAACCAGGTTTCACAAAATGTAGAACCACAGAGGATCCACAGGCAAACTTTTTTTAGCTTGGCATTTATGCATTTATTTTAATGTGTTACTTTCTATTTACAGCAATATTATCGGTTTGCCTTTTTAAACAAATTCTCTCTCAGAAAAAATAAGAGTATAAAATGTAAGTGAATACCTCAGATAATATACAAATATAGTCAAAATGGTTAAGCTGTAGTATGAAGTCTGGCAAAACCTCGTTTAGACCAGGGGTTAGCAAACCTTTCCTACAAAGGGTCACATTAATAAATACTCTATTTTTACTTTTTTTATAAAAAAACTTTCTTTTAATGTTTATTTATTTTTGAGAGAGAGAGAGAGACAGAGTGCGAGCAGGGGAGGGCAGAGGGAGAGGGAGACACTGGATCCGAAGCAGGCTCCATTCTCTGAGCTGTCAGCACAGAGCCCGATGTGGGGCTTGAACTCACAAATTCCAAGATCATCACCTGAGCTGAAGTTGGATGCTTAACTGACTGAGCCACCCAGGTGTCCCATATAAATACTTTAATTTAGGCTTTGTGGGGCCACATACAATAAAAAAAAGAATACAACATTCTTTTTTGTTTTTAATAATCCTTTAAAAATGTAAAATTCATTCTTAGCTCAAGGGCTGTACAAAAACACATCACAGGCGGACTTGGATTCATCTTGCAGCCTCAAGTTTGCACGCACTTGGTATAGACTAGAAGAAGCTGAGAGTGACCTGTCATGTGAACTATGCACATGAGCAAGGGATTGATTTATAATCCACCCATATCTGCAGCTTACAATGTACCTTATAATCAGGGGCCAGCAGTAATCAGGAGGACTACCTGAAGCCCTTAACTTATCTCTAGTTTTGGGGCACCTGGGCAGTTCAGTTGGTTCAGCTCCTGACTCTTGATTTTGGCTCAGGTCATGATCTCACCGTTCATGAGTTCAAGCCCCACGTCAGGCTCCACACTGACAGTGCAGAGCCTGTTTGAGATTCTCTCTGCCCCGCCCCTACTCATGCACATGCATGCATAGGCTCTCTCAAAAATAAGTTAAAAAAAAAAAAAAGAACTTATC
This sequence comes from Panthera uncia, assembly GCF_023721935.1. NCBI lineage: Eukaryota > Metazoa > Chordata > Mammalia > Carnivora > Felidae > Panthera > Panthera uncia. Next base: position 45,542,206 of record NC_064810.1, read on the forward strand.
TCTACATCTTATTCACATCTCACCTCTAGGGTGTCAGGAATACCTAACAGTGACATATATGAGCTTTTGCTACAGACATGAGATCCCAAGAACAACAGTTTTACAAGGACAGAGACAATGCCATTTTGAAGACAGTGACAACTATATGGGCTACTAATCTCACCAGGCTAGATCTGGATGGCAGAATGAGGCAAGGCAGACCTTTAGTGCCATCCAGCAGTCCATTCTTTTTTTTTTTTTTTTTAATGTTTATTTATTTTTGAGACAGAGAGAGAGAGCATGAATGGGGGAGGGTCAGAGAGAGAGGGAGGCACAGAGTCTAAAGCAGGCTCCAGGCTCTGAGCTGTCAGCACAGAGCCCGACGCGGGGCTCAAACTCACAGACCAAGAGATCACGACCTGAGCCAAAGTCGGCAGTCCATTCTTATTTGGACATCTACCCTCAAGGAGAAATGAAGATTCTAGTGCTTATAAAACAAGCAATGGTAATTTTTTTTTAATCTTTTCTATTTAGTCTGGACACACATCATTCTCACTTTCTTATACACAAAAAGTCAATTGTAGATCTTTATTAACCTAATAGCACCAACAGAAATTTCTTTTTCTTTCTTCCTTTCTTTCTTCCTTCCTTCCTTCCTTCCTTCCTTCCTTTCTTTCTTTCTTTCTTTCTTTCTTTCTTTCTTTCTTTCTTATATATCTGTCTTTAAAATCCCCCTCCCCCCCATTTTCAAGTAACCTTTCTGGAAGCTCACCACAGCATCATGTAAAGCACAGACAGAACGTGGAGCATGTGCAACAATCCCTCATACTTTCACACATGTTTGATATTTCATAGTGGAGAGTAAGACTTCCTCACAGGTGTAAAAATTACTAACAAAATTAAGTTGAAAAACCTGACATACGCTAACAAATTTGCTTCGCCCACAGCTCTTCCTAGAAAATCACTGAGTGGGCAAGGTCATTCTGGGCCCCTACACACCATCATCCACCCTATCTTCTTATTCCCTCTATACTTTCTCACCCCTCCCCCACAGAGCCATATCATTCATCCTGCCATTCATTCGTTAAAAAAAAAAATAATTTTCCGGGGTGCCTGCATGGCTCAGTCAGTTAAGTGTCCAACTCTTGATCTCGGCTCAAATCATGAACTTATGGTTCGTGAGATTGAGCCCCATGTCGGGCTCTGCACTAGCAGCACAGAGCCTGCTTGGGATTCTCTCTTCCCTTTCTCTTTCTGCCACTCCCCAGCTTGCTCGCTCTCTCTCTCTCAAAATACATAAACAAACATGAAAAAAAATTTAATAAAATTAATTTTCCTTAATTATTTGACTGTGATTTTATTATAAAATCAGCAATATCAAAACCATTGAAGTCGTTAGGTAAGACACTGGAGTGTTCATATTTTCACATTTTGTACGGGTTAGCAGATTGGGAGTGGAGGAATAATTACTATAATGAGTTATTCTTACCGAGCAGTTAGAGGTAAAGACATCAAGATGCTTTCAATCCTGGATCCTGGAGTGAAGAGGCCAAACTTTGTACCTCGATCATACACAAGGTTAAATTCTACATACCTGACGTAAAGACAACAAATAACATTAAGGGCCAGTTGAGTAAAATCTTTCTTGGCCCATAACAAGTACCTCAAGGGCTTGGGGCGGGGAGGGGCCTCTTCCTGCCCATTGCCCCTCTCCCTCCCAAACAGCTGAACTGGCACAGGGAACACCAATCTACAGTCAGTTCGGTCTTGCCCATCTGGACAGGCATAAATAAAAGGGTATCCTACCCAACAAACAACAGGATATAGATTCGGCCCCAACATGGCACAGTTACAAAACAAGAAGATTATGTTTTCCAATAAGAAAACAGAATGGACACAAAAATGAGAACTTCAAGGCAAAAAAACAAGAAAAAGAAACGACATCCTGTATTAGGACAGAACAGCTCTTTCTGGTATTCCCCCACGAACTGAGATGTTTCAGAAGACCTCATTTCACTACCTAACTTCCATTTACTAAGATAGTGCAAAACGTTCGTAATTGAAAGGCCAGGCACAGCTAACAGCAGTCTATTAATAATTACTAATATATCCTAGATATTCCCTTTTCTTAAAGTAGTTGATAGCACTGAAACGCAGTCATATAATCCAGTCTTCCTGCAGATTAATGGCAATCAAAATAAAAAGCATTGGTTGGGTTGCAGGGCTAAATTTTATGTTTCTAAGAAGACCATCCTTAGCATCAACTGAAATTTGGTTTGGTAAATTTGTTTTCCACTAACTGCCACATGGTGTCAGATCTAAACTCTGTCTAGCTGAAAAAATCTGTGATTGGCTTTAACATTATGGGATCTCTTGTAAAAGGTCATTTAAACTCCAAAGATAATTTTTACTACTCCTAAGAATTTAGAACGATCCATAAAGCTGAAAATTCAATGAATAGACACCCTTTCAGATCATTTCTCAACTCATTCAGAAACTACTTTCTTGGTCTAAACTTCCCTCAGGGGGCACCTGGGTGGCTCAGTCGGTTAAGCGTCTGACTTCGGCTCAGGTCATGATCTCATGGTACATGAGTTCAAGCCCCGTGTTGGGCTCTGTGCTGACAGCTCAGAGCCTGAAGCCTGCTCATTTGTTCACCCACTGGTTAGTCTTTAATCACACCTGGAGGAAGATATTCTCTAGAATTCCACAGTACATCAATTTTTAGAAAACACCCTTCTGTGTGCAAACTTGCCAAAGGCCTTGAAAAAATTTAAATATATCCATGAATCCCTTTTTAGTCCTCAGCATTCATTTATCATGGATTGAATTTTATGCATTAATAACTATTTAACACCTTCTTATAAGCCTGTTTCAAAAGATAATGTAAGTGAAACTTCTTAATTTCTTCCTCGCTAAGAGCACGGAAAAGAATTTGTCTCTCAGCCACCTTTTTCACCCCAATGCTGACTTTCTAAAACATGGTATTTAAGGGATGGCTGGGATTCTCTAGTTTGTACTAATGTCTCTTTCAAAGACTCCTGTATGGAACTCCCTATATGAATTTGTTGTAAGGATCCTTGAACTGCTTTCCTTTTTTGAGTGAAGGATGCCCCTTTCCTGACATTAGGCTGACTCCTATAAGGTTTCACTTAGTTCTGATCTTTCTTTTTTTTTTAATTTTTTTTTTAACGTTTATTTTTGAGACAGAGGGAGACAGAGCATGAACAGGGGAAGGTCAGAGAGAGGGAGACACAGAATCTGAAACGGGCTCCAGGCTCTGAGCTGTCAGCACAGAGCCCGATGCGGGGCTCGAACTCACGGACCGCGAGATCATGACCTGAGCCGAAGTCGGCCGCTTAACCGACTGAGCCACCCAGGCGCCCCAGTTCTGATCTTTCTGATCCTTCCCATACATTTATCCTCTCTGAAGTGCCTGTAAACCATGAATGAACTTTAGCCATTCCCTTCAATTTAACAGATGCCTAAATTTTATCTTGTTTCCCTTCCCTAAAATATAGCAAAACAACAGTAAGTTAAAGATCTTTTGTTTCCTGGGCACCTAGCTGGCTCAGTCGGAAGAGCATGTGACTGTTGACCTTGGGGTTGAGAGTTTGAGTCCCATGTTGGGTGTAGAGATTAATACATACATACATAAACTTTTTTTAAAAAAATTCTAATAAAAAAAAAAGATCTTTAGTTTCTGTTCTCCTGTGAAAAAGAAGACTGCAAGAGTGAAGTTCAAGGTCTGGGGAGAGAATAGTAGAAGTAGGTAAGAGACTAAAGGAAATTCCCAAGTAAGGGACTCAAGTCGAAAAGGAAGCAGCCTGACCACAGCAAGGGAAACTCCTACTTGGAGGGGAAGGAAAGGAGCGAGGTATAACGTGTGAAGGATGCAGATAGGGCTGTGAGTGCAGTGTGTAAAAAGGGGAAGACAATGCTGACAACCGTAGTCAGGACCTGTGGTTATCTGAAGGCTCAGAGTTTACTGCCATCTTAAGGCCCAGAGATACAGGGGGTAGGAGGTTCTCAGTGAGAAACGCTCCCATGTCGCATCACAGAAAATTCATCTAACACCCCACACTTATACGTAACTCAAAAAATACCTGATGTGCAAGGATTCACACAAATGGAATTTTCAAAATGTCTTGTCATTACATAATGAAAAAGCAGAAAACAAAAGAACGCAAAACATTGTTCCTATGTCTAAGAAGTTTTAAGGCTTCACCTCATTAGTATTCACAAAATCTGCCAGCTTTGCACATCAAATCCTGGGCAAAACTAGAATATTGTACTTTCCAGAGGGTTTTTTGCAAATTTTCATTGGCTATTTAATGTATAATCAACAGTGCTATGTTGGTTTCAGGTATACAATATAGTGATTTAACGATTCTATACATTACTCAGTGCTCACCACCACAAGTGTGCTCTTAATCCCCTTCCCCTATTTCAGCTATGCCCCCATCACCTCCCTTACAGTAACCCCTAGTTCGTTCTCCATATGTGTTTTTCTTGTTTGTTTCTTTTTGACTTTGTTCGTTTGTTTTGTTTCTTAAATTGTACATGTTATTCAGCCATAAAAAAAGAACGTGTCTTGCCACATGCAACCACATGGATGGAGCTGGTGGGTATCATACTCAATGAGTTAAGTCGGTCAGAGAAGGACAAATACCATATGATTTCACTCAAACGTGGAATTTAAGAAATAAAACCGCATGGAGTTTTAAATCATCCTCTTAGGTATACCTTCCCCACTAAACCATGAGCTTCTTTTCACAGATGCATGTTATACTCACCACTGTAGCCGGGACAGTGCCTAGCCATAAGGGTTGCATAATAAATATCAAGGAAATGAAAAAAGGAAGGAATAGTAAAAGTATTATTTGAGAAATCATGGGACCAAAGAAAGAGTCCCAAAACAGATGCACTAAGAAACTTCTAACAAGAAAACTTAATCAACTTCCATTTTCCCAAATTTCTAAATTAAAGGACCAGATAACACAGGCGACCATAAGAAAGAATAAACACAGATATTTCTCTTTAAACTTGAAACATTATTTAAGTTGACCTCTTCAGGGACTAACTTTACCTCCTCAAATACTGAAAGTTTTATTTGCCTGAGACAGAATTGACATGAAGGAGAAAATCCATGTTACAGCCATGGACCAGTACTACAAATGAAATTAAGACAGCAGTGAGAAATTGATGTGAGCTGGCAGGGTGGATCATTGGAGCTGATCTGCAAATATACCTCGGGTGAAGACGACCTCAATGTGGTCACCCAACTGGGCTCTAAGCTCAATGCACAGAACAGGGTGGCTGAGGTTGAGTATCTAGTAAGAAATACAAACCTGCTTCAACTACTTAACTTCCTTTGTGTATGGGAAAGACTACCAGTTTTGAGGTCACGGTGACCTGCTTCTACATCTGGGATCTTTTATTTACTAGTTGTAATCCTGGGCAAGAGACTTACTTTTCGGGGAGGAAGTTTTACCACCTGTAAAATGATGATAATTACACCAATCTCACAGGTTTGTAAAGAAAACTAGATGCAATCTGTCTAACACTGGCTGGCACACAGTAAGGACTCCATCATTAATAAGTATTACCATTAAGTGTAAATAATTTCTGAAATGGTTATTTCCATTATAACAACTTCCATGAAACCTTAAAATGGATGGAAAAGTGTGGGCTTCCAAATCTACAAAGCAGCAAAAACATTAAGTGATGCCCATATCTTGGCGTAAGGCTGCAAGGAACTGCTAGAAGACTAAAAGAAATCAGCTGAATTAAATTCAGCAAGTACTAATACATGGCTCCTAAGAATCTCTCACATACGGACAAATGAGGTAACCTCTGCTGTTTTTACAACACTATTTCAGACAACTCTTAATATTCATTTGATATTCACCTAGTTACCAAAAGAAGTTCCAGTTAGTACTAATACAACTCTAACAAAGTACCTGCCCAAGGCAACACATCACCCTCCATTCATTCACCCACCACAGCTGCTCCACCCTCCCCCGCCCCAAGTCTTGCAATGAGATGGTCTGTTCTCCTGTCGCTCACTCGTTCACTCACCGTCCTCTCCGCAGCTGCTGCCACAGCTTCTCCTGCGGGGTGAATGAGTCATCACAGTGCTTTTTCACAAGAGGAATGTATGAAGGAACCACAGCCTGGGCGCAGCTCTGCACGAAGCGAAACACTTCTTCCTTGGATGGAGAGTCAAGGTCATCAAAAAAGATGCCCCCGATGCCCCTCCGCTCCCCACGATGGACTATAAAAAAGTAATCATCACACCTGGAAGACACAGCAAGGCCATGTCAGGGATCAAAGGGGGAACAAAAGGCATGAACGTCAATGTGAGCATTTCAGCTTATCCTTGACTAATGCCAAAGCAATGTCCTTACTTTTCTGCCCAACTATGAAAATGAAACTAGGGCTTTAGACACATTTCCTGTAAGTAGCACCCATGTAGAAAATGCTTATGCTTTCATCTGCAAAGCAAGGAATGGAACACATATTTAAAGGATATGGAACTCTAAGAACTTTAGTGAAAAAGAAACAGAGTCCAGTATTAAGAGTGTGTTTTTTATTTACTTATTTTGAGAGAGAGAAAGAGAGTGCATGTGCTCTCGAGCACGAGTGGGGGAGGGGCAGAGAGAGAGAGGGAGAGAGAGAATCTTAAGCAGGCTCCACGCTCAGCATGGAGCTGGATGCAGGGCTCGATCCCATGACCCTGGGATCACGACCTGAGCTGGAATCAAGAGTTGGATGCTTAACTAACTGAGCACTCCCAGGCGCCCCAACAGTGTATTTCTTAAAACAAGTGATGCTGCTGCCTTCAGCAGCACTGGGGCTTTTGCAAGAGGCAGGACAGGAATCCTCCACCAACACCGCCAACCAGGTCTGACTGGGTGCCAACCCTTCGGCTCTCAAGTCAGGTCCTTTATTCGCCAAAGGAAGGCACAGCAAATAATGTCTAAGGTTCCTTTCATCAATACAATGCAGAGTCTCCATAGCGGGCATGACTGAGGGAAGGGCTGGTGGAAGGAGACGTTCAGAGAACGTCTAGGGACGTATGAAAGCTTACCCCTGTGAGCCAGCACATGAAACTATCCATCTGCTCCTGAGGCTTTCCCCTCTGTGCCCACTAGAACAGCTTTCCTAAAAAGTCATTTCCTAAATGCTCAATTTGTAGAAAATAGTTTACATTGTGGAAACAACTTTTTAGATGATCTCTATAAACAGAAAAACCTGTACAAACAAAAACTAAAAGCTATTTAAAAGGTTCCATTAAAAATAGCCTTAATAGCTTAAACCAACGAAACAAAACAACAAAAAACAAAACCAGTAGCAGATGCAAATCCCTAGAACTGATGCAATGGTATAATTCACCTTGACTTGTGACTTGTTGGCTGTCCTTTACAGGCACATTTTATTAACATAGTTGAAGACCATCCTGGGCAAGGCTGTGAAGTCAGCTTTAACCAAATCACACTATTTCAAAATCACCAGAAAATTAAGAAGTTTGCTAAATACTTATACTAAAAACTTCTTTTTTAACTAGCCTGCATCCTAGATGTCTTAGTAACTAATATCACTCAGATAAAGTCATCTCAATAATGGCAATAAGAGGAAACCAAAAAAAGAGAATGTCACCCAAACCAGTCCTCTTCCTGGAAGGAGGCTGATTTGTGTGTGTGTGTGTGTGTGTGTGTGTGTGTGTGTGTGTGTGAGAGAGAGAGAGAGAGAGAGAGAGAGAGACAGAGGGAAAAATCCCTCCATCTTACATTCATGCTTCCATAGCTGTGCAATTTTCATTGGTAATATCAATCAAAAGGAGAATATATCTTTTCTGAGAATTTTAAAGCTGAACTCCATACCCTTACATAAATAATATCAACATCCCACAATTATTAGCTCTAAAAACAATGCAAAACAACAACAACAACAAAAACACCAAAACCTTTCCTGTTCTTCCTTTTTCAAGAATGTCAATTAGCTCTAGGCAGAGTTGAGTACTTTATTCTTATTCCAAACAATTTATGCTTATACTCCATTTCACTTCTGCCAAATATCCTGGATCTCCTCACAACTCATTTGTTTCCCTTTTCTTTACCATTAGAGTTTCCTTAACCAAAGTTTCCAATCCCAGTCTTCTTCTTGTCCAAATCTCTGGTATATCTGTATCTTTCCCTAACAGTTCTCTGACTCTTCCCATGTCTGAATATTCCCATGGCAACGAACATTCTCATCTGGGATGAGAAGTTAAAAGCCTACCCCAGGATTAAAAAGCCTCTGATTCTCAGGCATAGATCACCCTAAAATTTATATTCTAAATCATTTGGGATCAAAAAATACACTGCTACCCAATTATTCAAATATTCCTAAATAAACAACATAATAAAACCACTTCAAACTAGCATTCTACTTCTGGTGCCAAAAAAAACCCAGATCAATCTTCATAAGCTGAAAAACATATTCAGTGACATAATATTGCCTTCAGGATCTACAGGAGGAAGCAACAGAATATATTTTAGGTGTTATGACATCTTTACCTACCATTTTTTAAATTTAGGGTAGAGATCAGGACCATGCTGGTCACAAGCCTCCTTTAGAGTTCTGTGGAAATGGACAGCATCTTCTTGGTTCAAGTATGTTGGAGTGAGGTCACATCCACCACCAAACCACCACAGCTTGTTACCTACAAAATCGAGACGTGTGATTTTCATGCAGACTTCGGACTTTGAGATGTAGCACACTACTCACTGTATTAGCAAACTTAATTTATCAGCTTAGCTTAACATGAAGTGGGTGACAATCAAAAAATATTTAGGGGCATCTGGGTGGCTCAGTAGGTTAAGCATCCAACTTTGGCTCAGGTCATGATCTCATGGTTCATGGGTTCAAGCCCCGCATCGGACTCTGTGCTGACAGCTCAGAGCCTGGAGCCTGCATCTCCCTCCTTCTGTCCCTCTCCTGCTCATGCTCTGTCTCTCTCTCTCAAACATAAATA